>NW_020868017.1:0-143425 GCF_003369695.1 Bos indicus x Bos taurus
GGGAAATAATTTCAGGGAATCCCCTTTCACTCCAGTGACTAGGACTGCACCTTCACTGCTGTGGCCCAGGTTCAATCCCTGGTTGAGGAACTAAAATCCTACAAGTGTGTTGCATGCCCAAAAATAACACTAATAATAATAATTTCATAATAAAAATTGGGAAAAATATGATGTGGAATGGAACAAGATTGGCAAAGTGTGGGACTTCCCTGGTGGTCCAGTCCAGTGGCTAAGACTCCACGCTCCCAGGGGGCCCAGGTTTCATCCCTAGTCAGGGAACTAGATCCCACATGCCACAAGGAAGATCCTGTGTGTGGCAACAAAGAACCCATGGGCCACCAACTACAACCCAGCACAGCCAAATAAACGAATAAATAAAGAGAGGTACTGCTGGGTCATATTCTTTAATGCTTAAAAAAAAAGTCTCTGTGCTTCCACTGCAGGGGTTTCAGGATTTATCCCTCGTTGGGGTGTGTGAAATACACACACACACACACACACACACACACACACACACCCCAAACCAACCAAACAAAAAAAGATGAACAAACTGTTAATAATTACTGGAGCTAGGTTATGGGAAATCTGCTTTCCCTACATACATATCTGTAAGTTTCCACATTAAAACTTTTGTTCAAAAAATAGAGAAGAACTCTGAAAGAGAACAAAACGAAATTTTTAAAAAGGCTATTGAAAGAGACAGCTACTATTGGGTTATTGTTTACCCACGTTCAAGTTCTTTGGGTGTCAGTTCTGGCCTTTATATTCATCAGGTTTTATTGGGCAACTTCAATTCAGTGGAGTTATCTGAAGAGAGATAGCTTTCTGAAGTGGAAAATAAAGCTTGGGGACTCCAACATCTTTGCTGCCACCCTCCAAATGATAGGTAGGCATTAGGAACAGTGTGAGAAATAAAAAGGAGTCTGTCGTTTAACACAAGTAAAGAGCAGAGCAAATACTGAAAGAAAGTAAAGGAAGTAGGAAAATGTTAGGACACACAGAGAAAAGCAAACCAAAGAGCAGTCTTACTGTGAGGCCTGGGTTGCTCAGTCACTTCATGTCTGATTCTTTGTGATCCCATGGACTGTAGCCCACCAGGCATCTCTGGCCATAGGATTCTCCAAGCAAGAATACTGACGTGGATTGCCATGCCCTTCTCCAGGGGATCTTTCTGACCTAGGGATCGAACCCACGTCTATTCTTGCTTTTCAGGCAGATTCTTTACCCACTGAACCACCTGGGAAGATTTACTTGTCCTCGTGTTTCACCTGGCAGAAGTAGGTGAAAGAGGTCCGAGAGCCTCTCCTGGAAACGGGCGTGGGGGCAGGGCTCACCGGGAGCCCTGGTGAAGCACCCGGAGCGCGCCAGGGGCGGGGCCAACCCAGGAGGCACGGTCGGGGTCGTGTCGTGGAGCGGGGACTGGGGTCCCAGTTGTGCTCTCGGGTCACCTTTGCAGCTGGGAAGGCTCCAGGGGAGGAGCGAACCTGCGTGGCGAGGGGCGGGGTTCGGATCGTGGCGGGGGTGGGGGGGGTTCCCAGTTGTGCTCTCGGGGGGCGCCATTGCGGCTGGGAATGCCCATTTCGTGCACTCCTGGGTCCCCATGGATTGGCATCCAGTGAGCGGACTGGAGGAGTGCGGACCACAGGTAAGGGAACTGGGACTGCGTAGAGCAGGGAACCACATATTCCATTCTCGGAGCTCCCCAACCTGGCGGTCGCAGAAAGGCCTCACCTTTGGGGTCAAGGCCTTTACCGCTTTACCCCTTTGTGGAAAGCTCAGAGCCGCACAGTTTTCCCAAGCAGCGTAGTGTCCACTGGAAGTCCAAGGGCCAGAACCCTGAACTCTGGCCGGCTGGCCCAGCCCTGCTTCTGTCACTTTGTAGGCCAGCGGGCCCTTGACCACCTGCTGGGATGGGAAAGGGGAGGGTCCATGAATTGCACCCTAGAAACTTAGTAGGGTGCATAGATTTTAAAACCTGGTGGCCGCCAAGGCAGAAAAGAAGGGAGGAGGGCACCTTGCTGCCCTTTCTTGGCAGAATCTGTGGCTGTCCTGCTGAGGGGGCCTTTCCATGGGGACCGTGTGCAATTAAAGTTTGATGTTTTGTTACTGAATAATTAGAACGTGTAAAAATTTTAAATTATGTGGTGGTTTAATTAAAAAAAAAAAAAAAACAAGCTCCAAGTTTTTTGCAAATTGGGCTCTAAATATTGAAGGCCAGTTTTCCTTCCACTGTGGAATTCTATGAATAAATGTGCATGTTTTTTGTTTGGTTTTTGTTTTTCTTTTTTTTTTTAAGAAAAGAGTCCGAAAAATTAGGGAAACAGGAAACCCAGAGGTGCCCCTGTAGTTTGGTGAAGGCCTTAAGAAGTCACTTGGAAATGCTGCTGGCTGTGGGGAGGCAGATGGGCACAGAGCTGTGCAGGCTTGTCCTTTGCATGGATGTTCTTGTTTGTGGAAATCCAGCTCGGAGCCATCTCCTGATGTGTAAGAATTTCCCAGACAAACTTTGAGCTAAGCAATGCATTTTTTCCTAAGGAAATGTTTGTCTTAAGCGATGTTAATATCTGCTAGACTCTGACTTCAGGTCGTTTCCCCCAAAAGGCTCAGAAGCGACTTGAACAAAACAGTATGTTTTACTCATACCTTGTTCTCCTAATCTGTGTTAAGGAAACAATATATTTGCCTGGAAATCTGCCTTTCTTCAAGATTCATATCCATCATTTTTTGGCCCTGGATGACTCACCTGCAGCCAATGTTCTCTCAAGGCATGTCGTGGCTGAGGGGCCTGGTGCCATTCTCTGAGACACTGCCTTTCTTTCCTTAGCAGACTGCTACTGGCTGTATAATTTCTGGCTAAAGACCAGCAGGTGGTAGTCTTAGGCACCTGCCCCCACGCAAGTCTATGTCAGCAGCTTTCTCTATCTCTTTTTTACTTTAATAACACTTGATGACACAAAAGCTCTGAGCGATCAAGTCATATGGAATCTTCATTTCAGATTGAAGATGCATTCCATGGTATTGCCATCTTAAATATTTCCATCGCTATGGAATATCTGTCCATGTATTCAGGATATTTTTCAGCCATGGTGTATAATTTCCAGTGTGCCAGTCTTGTCATCCTCGTTACATCCATGGCAAAGTATTTTATTCATGTTGACATTATTGAAAGGGAATTTTTTAAATTCCTTTTCAGATTATTATCTGCTAGTGTATACAGATAAAACTGTGTAATCATTCATTTTTATCACTTTGGACAGCTTGATAGTTGTCTTTACTTTCTTTACTTTCTCATACTTTAAGATTATCCTGGTTCATATATGTACTGCCTCACCCCTAATCTCAGTCATGTGTTCAAAGAACTTCTGTCCTTTTATTTATTTTTTTTAACATTGAATTAGTTTTGACTATGCTGGGTCTTTGTTGCTAGATGGAAGTTGCTAGGACCTCTGGACTGCAGTCTCCCATCTTTTGTTGACCTCTTGTTGACCTCTCCAGAATCCTGGTTGGTGGGAGCTTGTTAGTTCCTTGTTCCTTACCAGGACCTCCTGTTGTAAGATGACTCCTGCAAGTGTTTTCTCTTCTCTGTTGCCTGGCAAGGATGGGTGGTCACTGGTTTATTTAACAGAGTGTCTTTTGGTTCTCTGGAATAAGGTCCTTCACAGAGTAAATGTATAAAACTGTAAATGTCAGTATTTGAAATAATGTATATTCCTAATTTGGTAAGTTGGCTTTTTTGTTGTGTGTTAGAACTCATCACCAGACCAAAGGTCATGTAGATCTTTTGTTGTTTTCTCAAATTGTATAGTTTTTTAAATGGAATTCTGGTGTTAGTTGTAAAGTTTGTGCTTCTGTTCACTTCATTTTTTTTATAAACAGTTATTTATTTATAGTTGATTGATTTACAATATCAGTTTGATTTGTCATACATCCACACAAACGAACCATAGATGTGTTGCCTCACCCTGGAATCTCCCTCCCACATCCCATCCATCCCCAACTCTCTAGGTTATTACAGAGCCCGAGTTTGAGTTCCCTGAGTCCTAACAGCAAATTCCCACTGGTTGTCTATTTACAAATGTTGGTGTACATGCATCCATGCTGCTCTCTCCATTCATGTCACCCTCTCTCTCTTGTTCCCCACCCTGGTCCGTGAGTCTGTCCTCTATGTCTGCATCTCCAGTGCTGCTATGTGAACAGATTCGTCAGACCCATCCTTCTCGATTCTATGTTTTTCTTTTTCTGACTGACTTCCTGTTTAATATGCTCTCGGTTCATCCCCTTCTTTAGAACGGACTCAAATGTGTTCCTTTTTATGGTTGCATTCCATCCAGGCTCTGACTGTTCCCTAGCCATGTTTTGAGGAGGGTCATGGAGCCATTGTGCTCCATTTCAGTTTGGGCTTCCAGTCTGAGTGCTCACAGCAGAGCTGCTTCTGGGTGAGCCCTCTGAGGTCTGCGAGCATGGGGCTGCCCACTCTTCCCTGGCGGGAGCTTTGTCTCCTCAGGGCCCTCAGGGCTCGGGCTCTGGGGTCACGGGGCTGCGTCCCGGCTGAGAGGAGCAGGGTTGCCTTTGTGCCCGCCAGCAGGGAGGCGCTGCAACAGGAGAAAATGAGGATGAAGTAGACGTTTCCTGTGTCCAGCTGAGCGCTGACCGGAGGTCCATCTCAGAGCACTCGGAGGTGAGGGGGGGGGGCGTGGGGAGAATTCCATGTGCAAATGGCGGGTTTTCAGTTTGATTTCTGTTTGATGGCCTAGAGGATGACCTTCATGGATGTTCTTCCGAGTAGGTGGCCAGTTTTCCTGTCCCTGTTTCTTCAGAAGACTGTCCTTTCCTCTTGGCTCGTTCCTGGTTTGATTTTCATGAACTGACCACGTACATATGGGTTCATTCCTGGCCTCTCTCTTCTTTCCTGGAGTCCATGTGTCTGTGTTCCTGCCAGTTCCTCACTGTGGTGGTTACTACAGGGCCGTGATGTAGCTTGAAGTGGGAGAGGAAGATGCCTCCAGCTGTGTTCTTCTTTCTCAGAGTCTTTTTGGCCGTTTAAGGTCCGTTCAATATTAGCAGTCTAATATTGGGAATATTTCTATTTCTGTGAAACGTGCCATTGAATATTATTTTGTGATTGCAGTCAGTGTATTTGTTGATGACTTTTGTTGGAATGGACATTTTAATTCCTCATTGTTCCTGTGCGTGAGCGTGGAATAGTTTTCTGTTTGTTTGTGTTTTCTTTGGTTTCTTTATCAGTGCTTTCTAGTTTTCTGACTACTGGTCTTTTATGTCCTTGATTAAGTTTGTTGCCAGATGTTTTATTCTTTTGGATGCAATTATAAGTGGGATTTTCTTAATTTTTGTTTCTGATTGGTGTTAGTGTATACAAACGCAAGTGAATTTTGTATATTGATTGCGATTCTAAGTTGTAGTATTTTATATGATTGTCAATTGATCGGAAATTTTTAAATTTTACTGAATGTAGTCTAACAACTTTTTGTGAAGTTATGGGGAAAATTTTATGTATAAAATCTGTTTCTCCCACAGACCCAAGGCATGGTGGTTACTAACAGACTTCCCACAGTACTTCTTCATTCCATGTGGACTCCTTCAAGGGCAGTGGAGCATCACAGCTTCCCTTGAACTTCGTCTGGGTAAGTCTGAACTCTATAGAAAATTTTCATGCCTGTCTAATCTGATTTTCTTTTATGGTATTGACTTGTTTGTTTTGAAACGTAATTTCCTTTCCAGGTAAAATGTACAGAAAACTCCTAGCAAAGGGGGAAAGTGCTCACATTTGCCACATCATCTAAAACAGTCTATGTGTTTTATCCAAAATGGGTGCATTCTCCTGCAGAACCTGCACATAATCTCCAAAATCAGGACATCATATGGTTTCTACAGTATAATGTAATCCACAGCCCCATTTCCCTTTCAGCAGTTGTTCAATTGTATGAATATAACTTTTCTTCCCATCTTTTTTTTTTTTTTTAAGAATGTTACTGAGATTTTCAGTGATTTGGACAAACTTGATGGATTTAAAGCAGACAGTGACTATGGGATCTGCGTGGCCTTTTCTCTATGGATATTTTTCACTAAAGATGGTTTTAATGTTTATTCATGTTGTAAAATGTGTGAATCCTGCATTCTTTTTTTTCTGCATAGTAATTAAAAATAAATAACATGCCATTTACCATTTAGATATTTGTAAGCATACAGTGTTGTAGTATGAACTACCTTTCCTTGTTTTGCAAACCGGTTTAATAATATGTACCTTGTGCGTGCTTTGAAGAAACTCAAGAAACTGAGTCAGTGACTTAAATGGCCCAAGATATCACCTTAGATACCATCTTCATCTAAAACCAAATCAGGGGCTTCCTGGTGGTTCAGTAGCTAAGACTGGACACTCCCAAAGAAGGAGGCCCAAGTTCAATCCCTGATCCGAGAACTAGATCTCCTATGCCACAACAAAGAGTTGGCATGCTTTAGCTGAACATCTGGCCTGCCTCAACGAAGGTCGATCTGGTGCAGCCAAATACAAAAAAAAAAAAAAAATCAATATTAAAAAAAAAAAAAAAAAAGGAAAGGCAGGGTATGGTTGTTGTACAGATTTACATCTTAGCTTTCCCTATTGATAAAAAAAAAGTTTCACAAGACTGTCATCCTTCTATCTGGTATATACCAAGGATTCCTTTAAAATGAGATTTGTCTTGCAAATGTGACTCACAGAAGAGCCGTCTTGAACTTGGGTTTCAAAGATGAGCATGTGTCCTCTTAAAAAAAAGAAAGTTAATTAAGTCCAACTAATTCTCATGCTGAAGAGGTATATTTTGGGGTAGCATTTGCTCCTCTTCACTTTGGATGTATCCCAATTTGCTTACACAATCATCTACCAAAGACATCCTGATATTTGAAACTTTTTAGCTGTTAGAAGTAGAGCTGCTGTGTATAATTGTGTGATACTTTTTGTCTGGACACTTTTTCAAAGCTGTTCACTAAGTGCTAGACGTGTAGTGTTCAGGTCACAGGTGAGCCTTGTTTAGCTGTGGAAAAATCCAGCTAAATTTCTCTGGCACGTGGTATCTTCCTGGGTAAGAGATCGAACTTGAGTGTCTTGCATCATCACGCAGATTCTTTACCACTGAGCCACCAGAGAAGCCCCTCGCCCCCCTCACCCTTTTTTGAGCTTACTGGATCTAATAGGTGTGCAGTGCTACTTCATTGCTGTTTTAGATTGTAATTTCCTAATGATATATGATTTTGAGTATTTTTGATATGCTGATTTACTATGTGTATCTTTTCTTTGGCCAGGTGTTCAGATTTATACGCCTTTAATGAGGTTGTTTGTTCCAGATATTTTGTATATTTGGAGCACAATCCTTTATCATATATGTATTTTGTCAATATATTTTTCTGTGGCTTGTGTTTAAGTTTTGTGAATGAGGTTTTTCACAGTTTAAATTTATAATTTTTAAAGTTAATATTGTAAATTTTATGTCCTTTTTTGGATAGACTTTAGTGTTTTGTTTTGTTTTGGTTAAATTTCATAAGCAAAACTAAGGTACTGTAGATACAGTTTTAAGCAAAGCTGAGGTACCATAGATACAATTTTGCCTTTTGTCTGTTGAGAAGTTTGAGTGAGGTTGGTGTACATTGTAAAATTATGTCTACATTCATTTGACTGGATATGGCTTCCAGTTATTTGTATAATTGGTTTTGGAGATGTCATGAGAAGTCACTTTCCCCAAGGGAAACTGGGCAGGTTCTGTGAAACATGAACTGTCTTCAATCCCTGGTAATCACTTTCTGATTCTTCTGGCTTTGGATTTGACCAGTGGAGTCACAGAACGTTTCTCCTTTTTTGGTCTGGTTTATTTCACTTAATATAATAACCATAAGGTTCGTCCACATTGTGGCATTGTCAGAATTACCAACTTTGAAGGGCCGAATCAGATTCCATTGTGTGTCTACCACAGTTTGTTTATGGAATTGGCTGTCCATGGACATTTAGATTGCCTCTGTTTGTTGGCCAGTGTGAATCATGCTGTTGTGACTTTGCAGAAATATGCATTTTTTCAGCCCCCTTTTCCAAACCTTTTGGGTACATAGCATGAATTAGAATTGAAATATCTGTTTGTTTCATGTGTTAGTTTTGGAGTAATTTCTGTAGTGTCTTGCACAGTTGCAGAACCATTTCAGTTTATCTTTTTGTATGGTAGAATACTGTTCAAGCTTTTGAATATACCCTGTGTTGCATATTCATTCACCCACCGATGGACACTTGAATGGGTTCTACCTTTGGGCTATTGTGAATAAGGTCGCTATGAATATTTGTGTACCAGTTTTTGTTTGAATTATTAACAACTACATAGTACTATGTATGAAAGAAACCACAAGGACCTACTCTATAGTTTTGGAAACTGTATTGAATATCTTATGATAATGTATAATGGAACAGAATCTCCAAAGGAATATATGAAAAAGACACGATACCCTGATAATTATTGTGCCAACACTATGTATTTCTACACGCCACTAAAATATTCACATCCGTAAGTATATTTCACTGCTTGGTTGTATAAAAATAGAGAAGTCAAACAGAGAAGAAATAAACTTCCTGTCATTGCTCATCATCATTTATGCACTATTACTACCTGTAACACTCATTTTATAAATAAGTGCTGGACTAGGAATTGACATTTGTGTAAACCAAGAGATGGTGAAGATGTAAGAAAGTATAACTTACTGAATTCCTTAACGAAGGATTATGGAACTCTATGTACATGAAGTGAATGAAAGTGAAACGGTTTAACTGAGCCACATTCTTCCTAAAGTGATGAGCTTCCACCCCACCCAATGGTAGCTCACAGTTAAATCCTGCAATCATCTGGCCTCAGTGTGTGCTTCCTGCTATCCAGAAAGAAAAAGTGAGGAAGTCCTGACAAAATCGTTGCTATTTTTCTTTTTTGGGTTTGTATTTTATTGCAGGGCTTGGGGAAAAGAGGGCCTAACCTGTTTTCAGAGTTGCATCCCAAGGCTTGCTCTGGCGTGTTACCTATGTTGACAAACTGCTGATCCTTTTCAACAAAGGACAGTGATCTGCACTTCAGTATCTGTTGCTTGAGCTGGAATAGTATGCATCCCTTTAAGTGCAGTCCTTCATGCTGAAGCAGGTCTACCTGAAGCAGTAGCATAAGATGAACACATTGATCATGTAGACATTGCATCCCATGAATTTGTAAGAATTTTTCAGGTATACCCATCATCATTGGAGGAACTGACTTGTCCCAGCAATAACTGGAGTACCCAGCATAACAACAGTTCCTTGACTAAATAATATGCTTACAGGTACTTCTTCCAGTGTTCTTTCTCCTACTTCGGTCATGAACAGGAGAAGCTGATGGCAGTAGTTCTTGAAATGTGTATCGATTCCTAGGTGGCACAGTCAGTAAATAATCTGCCTACCAGTGCAGGATATGGAAGTGATGTGGGTTTGATCCCTGGGTCGGGAAGATAACAATTCATACACTCGTTTTATGTGAACAAGTTTTATACTCATGAGCGTTTTTCTTCTGTATACAGAATATATAGGTGAACTATAAAGAAAGCTGAGCACAGAAGAATGGATGCTTTTGAACTGTGGTGTTGGAGAAGACTCTTGAGAGTCCCTTGGACTGCAAGGAAATCCAACCAGTCCATCCTAAAGGAAATCCGTTCTGGGTGTTCATCGGAAGGACTGATGTTGAAGCTGAAACTCCAATTTTTGGAGAGCTGACTCATTTGAAAAGACCCTGATGTTGGGAAAGATTGAAGACAGGAGGAGACGGGGACGACAGCGGATGAGATGGTTAGATGGCACCAGCGACCCAATGGTTACGAGTTTGGGTAAACTCTGGGAGTTGGTGTTGGACAGGGAGGCCTGGCGTGCTGCGGTTCAATGGGGGTCGCAAAGAGTCAGACACGACCGAGCGACTGAACTGAACTGAACAGAAAAACAAATGCTGTTCAAGGACACTGAAAGAACCCTGATGTTGAAAATCAGATCTGTATTGTGAGCAATGCTTAGAAATCCATGAGTTGACACATAGTATTAAGCCTATCATCCTTGTAGTTCCCTCAGTGAAATATGTTGCGAAAAGCTCTTCCTTCATGGTATAGATTCATGAAGAAGCTAAATAGCATGAATCCTTTACGTTGACAACTGTGAATTTAAATCTCCTGTGAATCCTATGTGACAACCACACATACCAACATGATTTATTAGTATTATATCAATATTTTTAGTCCTACTGTCTTTCAACTAAAAATGTCACTATACAATGGTACATGAAGTCAAGACACAAAATCAGGGCAAATACAAAATATTCCATCCTTTGAGAAAGGGAGCTAAAAAATAATGTGCTTTGCCTATTGCATTTTTATGTATTAGATCCTTAAGTATTTTATTCACCACACCCAACTGAATGGTTCACAAAAGTTTCAGAGAGGAAAGGATTATTTCTCTTTAACAATAAGGAGTTCAACTGCCCTCAAAGCAAATACCAGACGGTAATCACCATGATGGACAAAGTTGATTATTCATATTTATATTACTCATTCGTTAGCTTGCCAAAGGTTCTAGATCTGTTACCACATTTTTTAAAAATAATATTCACATGTGAAAGTGAAAGTGGCTCAGTGGTGCCTGACTCTTTGTGACGCCATGGACTATAGAGTCCATGGCATTCTCTAGGCCAGAATACTGGAGTGGGTTGCCTGTCCCTTCTCCAGGGAATCTTCCTGACCCAGGAATGAAACCGGAGTCTCCTGCATTCAGAAAAATCATGTCCTTTGAATTTTCATTTTATTATATAGGATCACGGCAATGTGATTACATAAAATTGTTTAGTTTCCTTTACGTTTCTCCTGTTTGATATAGATATCAGCTTTTGATTCTATCACTAGCATTGCAAATAAAAAGAAAAAAAATTAACGAGCTCCAATAGTGTTTTTACTGTTAGCAATAAGTATAGCATAATGTGCGACCTAGCAACAGCTAGTGAGCCTAGGACTGTCTGGAACATTCTTGGATCCTGCGGGAAAATACCCTGTGTGCGCCCCTCGATACCAGGCTTAGAGACCAAAATGTACATGAAAGGAAATACTGGAGCTGACCAGAGTAAGGCACCCAAACATGTCTGACACAGTGCCGCAGCCTGCTCCTTCATGGGCCATGCCACTGTAACCTAGGAATGTCATTACAAGGTTCACAAATGGCATGTGAGATGCTCGGCCCTGACACTGAGCTCAGCCCTGACCCTGAGTTTCGGTCCTCTGAGCAGATCTGGACGTCTCCCATTGTAGAAGCTAACCCGTTCCTTCCAAATACATGCTTGCAAACACACACCAGTTGGCTGCCTCTCCTTCCACAAGGGAGGCTTCATTTACCCGCGTTCTGTGAACTTCGCTTCCCAGCTGACGGACAAACCACTTATTGTAAGTATTTTCTCAGGGGCTGTTTCCCCGGGGCTGGGGCCAAGGTAAGGGCCCCAAACTCATAGGGAAAGGCAAAACCACATCCACGTCTTTGCTTTGTAGGAGAGCTCTAGTGTACTTAAGTCTGTCAGGAAGTTTTTGGCGGGAACACAGACACTCTGTGTGCATGTTGCTGCATACCCAAAATAGGGCCACAAGGAGCCTCATGCGGCACGGAAGCTGTGCGGCCCAACAGCAGCTGGAAAATCCAACCAATTGCTCTCTTCTTACCTCTGACAGAGCTCGCATTGCCGTAGCCCTTGGCAGCTTGGAAACACTGTACCCTAACCCCTCTCTAAGTAGGCCTGGATTCTGGTTCGAATAGAAAGGCAATAGGGGAGCTGTGGACAGAAACGCGGCAGTCATTTATCACATGCGGCCGCAGCCTGCTACTTCAAGTACACTAAAGCTAGAAGCTAGGAATGTCTTTCCAAGGCGTGCAAAGGACAGGGGAGAACCTCGACCCTGAATCTAGTTTTTCAGTCCCCTGATCACATTTGAGGTTCTCCCATAGTAGAAGCTAACCCATTCCTTCCAAATACAGGCTTCCTAACACAGACTGGCTGGCTACCTCTACTTGCCCGAAGAAGGCTTGCTTGTCCCGCCTCCTGCGAACTCCGCTTCCCAGCCTGGGGGAAAAGCGGTGCTTGGAGATCTTTTCTCAGGGGCTGTTTCCACGGAGCTGGTGCTGAGCCCAGAGACCGACACGCACAGGGGAAGGCAAAACCACATGCACAAGTCTTTGATCTCTAGGAGAGCTCTAGTGAACCTCACTCTGTCAGGAACGTTCTTGGCACCTACGGAGACACCTCTGTGTGTGAAGCTGCATAGCAAATATAGGGGCACAGAGAGCCTGATACACTCTGTGCAGCTTTGAAGCTGTCATTCAAAAAACAGCTTGAGAATCCATACAGTGCTCTCCCTTACCACTGAGAGAGTTCTCATTGCTGTAGCCCTTGGCAGTTTGTAGAAATCCGCACCCAAACCCTTCTCCAAGTAGGCCCGGGTCCTAGTTCAGATGAATATGCAATGGCGGAGCTGAGGCCAGTAAGGCACCAGTGAGGTCTCACACACTCTGGCAGCCTGCTTGTCCAGGGACAGTAAGGCCTCTTTTTCCCTGCAGGAGGCTCGCTTGCCTTGCCTCCTGTGAACTGCATTTCCCAGCCTGGGGGAAAAGCGGTTCCTGGAGATCTTTTCTCAGGGGCTGTTTCCCCAGACGCGGGGCGGACCTCGGGGACCCCACTCACAGGGGAAGGCAAAACCACGTGGACAGGTCTATGCTCCGTAGGAGAGCTCTAGTGAACCTCATCTGTCAGGAACATTCTTGGCTCCTATAGAGACACCTCTGTGTGTGAAGCTACACACCCAACATAGGGGCACAGGGAGCCTCATTCTCTCCGTGGGGTGCTGATGCTTTGTGGCAAAGCACCTGCTTGAGAATCCATCCACTTATGCTTCCCTCGCCTTGACAGAGGTCTCATTGCTGTAGCCCTTGGCAGTTTGGAAAGTAGCAGACCCTTACCCTTCACCAAGTAGGCCTTTGTCCTAGTTTGAATGGAAAGGCAATCGCTGAGCTGAGGCCAGGAAGGCGCCAGTCAAGTCTGACATATTCTCGAAGCCTGCTTCTTCATGGACAATAACGCTAGAATCTAGGAATGTGTTTGCAAGGCTGCCAAAGGGCAGTCAGGAACCTCGACCCTGCCTCTGGAATTTCTGTCTTCTGAGCAGATCTGGAAGTCTCCTTTTGGAGATGCTAACCCATTCCTTCCAAATAGAGGCTTCCAAACGTAGTCCCATTGGCTGCCTCTTCTTGCCTGAAGGAGGCTTGCTTTTCCTGCCTCCTATGAACCCCGCTTCCCAGCCTGGGAGAAAAGCGGATATTGGAGATCTTTTCTCAGGGGCTGTTTCCCTGGAGCTGAGACGGACCTTGGGGACCCCACTCACAGGGGAATGCAAAACCATGTGGACAGGTCTATGCTCTGTAGGAGAACTCTAGTGAACCTCATCTGTCAGGAACATTCTTGGCTCCTATAGAGACACCTTTGTGTGTGAACCTCCACACCCAACATAGGGGCACAGGGAGCCTGATTCTCTCAGTGAGGGGCTGAAATGTGCAGCCACGCACCTGCTTTGAATCCATCCACTTACTCTTCCCTTGCCTTGACAGATGTCTCATTTCTGTAGCCCTTGGCAGTTTTGAAAAAAGCAGACCCTTAACCTTCACCAAGTATCCCTTTGTCCTAGTATAAATGGAAAGGCAATAACTGAGCTGAGGCCAGTAAGGCACCAATCATGTCCCATACTCCAGAAGCCTGCTCCTTCTTGAAGAATAACGCTAGAATCTAGGAATATTATTGCAAGGCTGGCAAAGTGCAAACGAGAATTTCGATCCAAACTCTGAAATTTCCATCTTCTGAGCAGATCTAGAGGTCTCCTTTCGGCAAAATTAACCCATTGCTTCCAAATTGAGGCTTCCAAACACAGGCCGGTTGGCTGTCTCTTCTTGCCTGAAGGAGGCTCGCTTTCCCTGCCTATGCAAACTCGGCTTCCCAGCCTGGCGCAAAAGCGGATCTTGGAGATCTTTTCTCAGGGGATGTTTCCATGAAGCTGGGGCTGAGCCCGGGGACCCACACGCACAGGGGAAGGCAAAACCACATAGACCAGTCTTTCCTCTGTAGGAGAGCTCTAGTGAACTTCACTCTGTCAGGAACATTCTTGGCTCCTATGGAGAGCCCTCTGTTTGTGAAGCTGCATACCCAACATAGGGATACAGGGAGCCTGATTCTCTCCATGGGGTGCTGAAGCTTTGTGGCCAAGCAAAGTTTGAGAATCCATCCACTTACTCTTAACTCTGACAGAGGTCTCATTGCTGTAGCCCTTTCCAGTTTGGAAAGAACTAGAGCCTTACCCTTGTCCAAGTAGGCATGGGTCCTATTTTGAATGGAAAGGCAATAGCTGAGATGAGGCCAGTCAGGTGCCAGTCCCATCTCCCACACTCCCACAGCCTGCTCCTTCCCAGGAAGGAACACTAGAAGCTAGGCATGTCTTGGCTAGGCTCACCCAGGGCAGAGCATCCTCTGGGCCGGGGTTCTGCGGTATCATGCCTGGGAGCAGATCTGGAGCTCCGCCGGTGTGGAAGCTCACTCGGCCCTTCCCAATACAGGCTTATAAGCACCCGCCGGCGGGCTGCCTCTTCTCCCCGAAAAGAGGCTCGCTTCCCTGCGTGTTGTGAACTGGGCTTCCCCGCCTGGGCGCAAAGTGCTTCCTGGACGTCTTTGCTCAGGGGCTGTTTCCCCTGAGCTGGCTCAGTGCTAGGGAGCCCAAACACACAGGGGAAGGCCCCAAACCACATCAACACGTCCAGCCGAGAGGCTGCTCTGTCCTCGGTGCCTTACTGGCCTCAGTTCTTCTATGGCCATTGCATTGGAACTATGACCCAGGCCTACTTGGAGAAAGATACGGGTGCAGATTTTTACAAACTGCCAAAGGCTACAACAATGAGAACTATCTCAAGGGAGAGAGAGCACTGTATGGATTCTCAAGCTGTGGCTTGAACGAGAGCTTCAAAGCTGCACAGAGAGAATCAGGCTCTCTGTGCCAAGATGCTCAGTATGCAGCTTCACACACAGAGGTGTCTCCAGAGGAACCAAGAATATTCCTCACAGACTGAGGTTCACTAGAGCTCTCCTACAGAGCAAAGACTTCTCCATGTGGTTTTGCCTTTCCCTGTCAGTATGCTTCCCCAAGCTCAGGCCTAGCTCGGGAAAAACAGCCCCTGAGAAAATATCTCCAAGAACCGCTTTTTCCCCCAGCCTGGGAAGTGCACTTCACAGGAGGCTCAGAGAGCGAGCCTCCTGCAGGCAAGAAGAGGCACCCAGTTGGCCCGTGTTTGGAAGCCTCTATTTGGAAGGAATGGGTTAGCTTCTCCAGAAGGAGACCTCTAGATCTGCTCAGAAAACGGAAATTTCAGAGTCTGGATCGATTCTCACCTGCTTTTTGCCAGCCTTGCAAAGATATTCCTAGATTCTAGAGTTGTTGTCCATGAAGGATTAGGCTTTGGGAATATGTCAGTATGACTGGTACCTTACTGGCTTCAGCTCAGATATTGCCTTTCCATTCATACTAGGACAAAGGACATTTTGGTGAAGGGCAAGGGTCTTCTTCTTTCCAAACTGCCAAGGGCTACAGCAATGAGACCTGTGTCAGAGGTAAGGGAAGAGTAAGAGGATGGTTTCCCAAGCAGGTGCATGGTCACGCATTTCAACACCCCACAGAGAAAATCAGGCTCCCTGTGCCCTTATGTTGAATATGTACTTATCACACAGAGGTGTCTCCGTAGGAACCAAGAATTTTCCTGACAGACCAAAGTTAACTAGAGCTTTAGTACAGAACATAGAACTATCAATGTGGTTTTGCATTCCCATGTGATTTGGGTCTCCGAGCTCCACCTCAGCTCTAGGGAAACAGCCCCTGAGAAAGATCTCCAGGAACCGCTTTTACCCAGGCTGGGAAAGGCAGTTCACAGGAGGGAAATCAAATGAGCCTCCTCCACGGAAAAAGAGTCCTTACTGCCCCTGAAGGAACAGGCTGCGCGAGGGTGGGAGACGTGACTGGTCCCTGACTGGTGCCTCAGCGAAGCTCTCGCCTTCCCTTCGGACCTAGGAGCCAGGCGTCCTTGCAGAGGGCTTAGGAGCTGGGGGTGTGCACACTGCCAAAGCCTCCCGCAGGGAGAGCTCTTTCCGAGGGAAAGGAAGCGCCCCAGGCTGCATTCCCAAGCTGGTGCTTCCCCGCCCAGACTAAGCGCCGCACGGAGGGAATCAGGGTCCCGGTGCCCCTGGCTTGGGGAGGCAGCTCCACAGCCAGAGTGTTGCTCCGTTTGTGCCCAGAAAGCGCCTGCCAGCCCGGGCCTTCCCTGGAGCTGTCCTCCCGCCTAGAGGCAGGTGGATGTGCTGTGCGGGCTTCCCCTGTGCGTTTGGGCTCCCTAGCACAGCCGCAGCGCAGGGGAACCAGCCCATCATCAGTGAGCTCCGGGCAGTACTTTGATCCCAGGTTTGGAGCCCAATGCCCGGAACGCGGGAGAGAGAGGCTGGCTGCCGGCGGGTGCTTGCAAGCCTGTACTGGGATGGACCGAGTGAGCTTCCACACCGGCGGAGCTCCAGCTCTGCGCCCAGGCGCGATAGCACAGAGCCCCGGCCGAGAGGCTGCTCTGTGCTGGGCGAGCCTCCCCAAGCCCTGCCCAGCTTCTAGCGTTCGCGCCCGGGAAGGAGCAGGCTGCGGGAGTGTGGGAGACCTGACTGGTGCCTCAGCTCAGCTCTCGCCTTCCCTTCGGACCTAGGAGCCAGGCGTCCTTGCAGAGGGCTTAGGGGCTGGGGGTGTGCACACTGCCAAAGCCTCCCGCGGGGAGAGCTCTTTCCGAGGGAAAGGAAGCGCCCCAGGCTGCATTCCCAAGCTGGGGCTTCCCCGCCCAGACTAAGCGCCGCACGGAGGGAATCAGGGTCCCGGTGCCCCTGGCTTGGGGAGGCAGCTCCACAGCCAGAGTGTTGCTCCGTTTGTGCCCAGAAAGCGCCTGCCAGACCGGGCCTTCCCTGGAGCTGTCCTCCCGCCTAGAGGCAGGTGGATGTGCTGTGCGGGCTTCCCCTGGGCGTTTGGGCTCCCTAGCACAGCCGCAGCGCAGGGGAACCAGCCCATGATCAGTGAGCTCCGGGCAGTTACTTTGGTCCCAGGTTTGGAGCCCAATGCCCGGAACGCGGGAGAGAAGAGGCTGGCTGCCGGCGGGTGCTTGCAAGCCTGTACTGGGAAGGACCGAGTGAGCTTCCACACCGGCGGAGCTCCAGCTCTGCGCCCAGGCGCGATAGCACAGAGCCCCGGCCGAGAGGCTGCTCTGTGCTGGGCGAGCCTCCCCAAGCCCTGCCCAGCTTCTAGCGTTCGCGCCCGGGAAGGAGCAGGCTGCGGGAGTGTGGGAGCCGTGAGTGGTGCCTGACTGCTGCCTCAGCTCAGCTCTCGCCTTCCCTTCGGACCTAGGAGCCAGGCGTCCTTGCAGAGGGCTTAGGGGCTGGGGGTGTGCACACTGCCAAAGCCTCCCGCGGGGAGAGCTCTTTCCGAGGGAAAGGAAGCGCCCCAGGCTGCATTCCCAAGCTGGTGCTTCCCCGCCCAGACTAAGCGCCGCACGGAGGGAATCAGGGTCCCGGTGCCCCTGGCTTGGGGAGGCAGCTCCACAGCCAGAGTGTTGCTCCGTTTGTGCCCAGAAAGCGCCTGCCAGACCGGGCCTTCCCTGGAGCTGTCCTCCCGCCTAGAGGCAGGTGGATGTGCTGTGCGGGCTTCCCCTGGGCGTTTGGGCTCCCTAGCACAGCCGCAGCGCAGGGGAACCAGCCCATGATCAGTGAGCTCCGGGCAGTTACTTTGGTCCCAGGTTTGGAGCCCAATGCCCGGAACGCGGGAGAGAAGAGGCTGGCTGCCGGCGGGTGCTTGCAAGCCTGTACTGGGAAGGACCGAGTGAGCTTCCACACCGGCGGAGCTCCAGCTCTGCGCCCAGGCGCGATAGCACAGAGCCCCGGCCGAGAGGCTGCTCTGTGCTGGGCGAGCCTCCCCAAGCCCTGCCCAGCTTCTAGCGTTCGCGCCCGGGAAGGAGCAGGCTGCGGGAGTGTGGGAGCCGTGAGTGGTGCCTGACTGCTGCCTCAGCTCAGCTCTCGCCTTCCCTTCGGACCTAGGAGCCAGGCGTCCTTGCAGAGGGCTTAGGGGCTGGGGGTGTGCACACTGCCAAAGCCTCCCGCGGGGAGAGCTCTTTCCGAGGGAAAGGAAGCGCCCCAGGCTGCATTCCCAAGCTGGTGCTTCCCCGCCCAGACTAAGCGCCGCACGGAGGGAATCAGGGTCCCGGTGCCCCTGGCTTGGGGAGGCAGCTCCACAGCCAGAGTGTTGCTCCGTTTGTGCCCAGAAAGCGCCTGCCAGACCGGGCCTTCCCTGGAGCTGTCCTCCCGCCTAGAGGCAGGTGGATGTGCTGTGCGGGCTTCCCCTGGGCGTTTGGGCTCCCTAGCACAGCCGCAGCGCAGGGGAACCAGCCCATGATCAGTGAGCTCCGGGCAGTTACTTTGGTCCCAGGTTTGGAGCCCAATGCCCGGAACGCGGGAGAGAAGAGGCTGGCTGCCGGCGGGTGCTTGCAAGCCTGTACTGGGAAGGACCGAGTGAGCTTCCACACCGGCGGAGCTCCAGCTCTGCGCCCAGGCGCGATAGCACAGAGCCCCGGCCGAGAGGCTGCTCTGTGCTGGGCGAGCCTCCCCAAGCCCTGCCCAGCTTCTAGCGTTCGCGCCCGGGAAGGAGCAGGCTGCGGGAGTGTGGGAGCCGTGAGTGGTGCCTGACTGCTGCCTCAGCTCAGCTCTCGCCTTCCCTTCGGACCTAGGAGCCAGGCGTCCTTGCAGAGGGCTTAGGGGCTGGGGGTGTGCACACTGCCAAAGCCTCCCGCGGGGAGAGCTCTTTCCGAGGGAAAGGAAGCGCCCCAGGCTGCATTCCCAAGCTGGTGCTTCCCCGCCCAGACTAAGCGCCGCACGGAGGGAATCAGGGTCCCGGTGCCCCTGGCTTGGGGAGGCAGCTCCACAGCCAGAGTGTTGCTCCGTTTGTGCCCAGAAAGCGCCTGCCAGACCGGGCCTTCCCTGGAGCTGTCCTGCCGCCTAGAGGCAGGTGGATGTGCTGTGCGGGCTTCCCCTGGGCGTTTGGGCTCCCTAGCACAGCCGCAGCGCAGGGGAACCAGCCCATGATCAGTGAGCTCCGGGCAGTTACTTTGGTCCCAGGTTTGGAGCCCAATGCCCGGAACGCGGGAGAGAAGAGGCTGGCTGCCGGCGGGTGCTTGCAAGCCTGTACTGGGAAGGACCGAGTGAGCTTCCACACCGGCGGAGCTCCAGCTCTGCGCCCAGGCGCGATAGCACAGAGCCCCGGCCGAGAGGCTGCTCTGTGCTGGGCGAGCCTCCCCAAGCCCTGCCCAGCTTCTAGCGTTCGCGCCCGGGAAGGAGCAGGCTGCGGGAGTGTGGGAGCCGTGAGTGGTGCCTGACTGCTGCCTCAGCTCAGCTCTCGCCTTCCCTTCGGACCTAGGAGCCAGGCGTCCTTGCAGAGGGCTTAGGGGCTGGGGGTGTGCACACTGCCAAAGCCTCCCGCGGGGAGAGCTCTTTCCGAGGGAAAGGAAGCGCCCCAGGCTGCATTCCCAAGCTGGGGCTTCCCCGCCCAGACTAAGCGCCGCACGGAGGGAATCAGGGTCCCGGTGCCCCTGGCTTGGGGAGGCAGCTCCACAGCCAGAGTGTTGCTCCGTTTGTGCCCAGAAAGCGCCTGCCAGACCGGGCCTTCCCTGGAGCTGTCCTCCCGCCTAGAGGCAGGTGGATGTGCTGTGCGGGCTTCCCCTGGGCGTTTGGGCTCCCTAGCACAGCCGCAGCGCAGGGGAACCAGCCCATGATCAGTGAGCTCCGGGCAGTTACTTTGGTCCCAGGTTTGGAGCCCAATGCCCGGAACGCGGGAGAGAAGAGGCTGGCTGCCGGCGGGTGCTTGCAAGCCTGTACTGGGAAGGACCGAGTGAGCTTCCACACCGGCGGAGCTCCAGCTCTGCGCCCAGGCGCGATAGCACAGAGCCCCGGCCGAGAGGCTGCTCTGTGCTGGGCGAGCCTCCCCAAGCCCTGCCCAGCTTCTAGCGTTCGCGCCCGGGAAGGAGCAGGCTGCGGGAGTGTGGGAGCCGTGAGTGGTGCCTGACTGCTGCCTCAGCTCAGCTCTCGCCTTCCCTTCGGACCTAGGAGCCAGGCGTCCTTGCAGAGGGCTTAGGGGCTGGGGGTGTGCACACTGCCAAAGCCTCCCGCGGGGAGAGCTCTTTCCGAGGGAAAGGAAGCGCCCCAGGCTGCATTCCCAAGCTGGTGCTTCCCCGCCCAGACTAAGCGCCGCACGGAGGGAATCAGGGTCCCGGTGCCCCTGGCTTGGGGAGGCAGCTCCACAGCCAGAGTGTTGCTCCGTTTGTGCCCAGAAAGCGCCTGCCAGACCGGGCCTTCCCTGGAGCTGTCCTCCCGCCTAGAGGCAGGTGGATGTGCTGTGCGGGCTTCCCCTGGGCGTTTGGGCTCCCTAGCACAGCCGCAGCGCAGGGGAACCAGCCCATGATCAGTGAGCTCCGGGCAGTTACTTTGGTCCCAGGTTTGGAGCCCAATGCCCGGAACGCGGGAGAGAAGAGGCTGGCTGCCGGCGGGTGCTTGCAAGCCTGTACTGGGAAGGACCGAGTGAGCTTCCACACCGGCGGAGCTCCAGCTCTGCGCCCAGGCGCGATAGCACAGAGCCCCGGCCGAGAGGCTGCTCTGTGCTGGGCGAGCCTCCCCAAGCCCTGCCCAGCTTCTAGCGTTCGCGCCCGGGAAGGAGCAGGCTGCGGGAGTGTGGGAGCCGTGAGTGGTGCCTGACTGCTGCCTCAGCTCAGCTCTCGCCTTCCCTTCGGACCTAGGAGCCAGGCGTCCTTGCAGAGGGCTTAGGGGCTGGGGGTGTGCACACTGCCAAAGCCTCCCGCGGGGAGAGCTCTTTCCGAGGGAAAGGAAGCGCCCCAGGCTGCATTCCCAAGCTGGTGCTTCCCCGCCCAGACTAAGCGCCGCACGGAGGGAATCAGGGTCCCGGTGCCCCTGGCTTGGGGAGGCAGCTCCACAGCCAGAGTGTTGCTCCGTTTGTGCCCAGAAAGCGCCTGCCAGACCGGGCCTTCCCTGGAGCTGTCCTCCCGCCTAGAGGCAGGTGGATGTGCTGTGCGGGCTTCCCCTGGGCGTTTGGGCTCCCTAGCACAGCCGCAGCGCAGGGGAACCAGCCCATGATCAGTGAGCTCCGGGCAGTTACTTTGGTCCCAGGTTTGGAGCCCAATGCCCGGAACGCGGGAGAGAAGAGGCTGGCTGCCGGCGGGTGCTTGCAAGCCTGTACTGGGAAGGACCGAGTGAGCTTCCACACCGGCGGAGCTCCAGCTCTGCGCCCAGGCGCGATAGCACAGAGCCCCGGCCGAGAGGCTGCTCTGTGCTGGGCGAGCCTCCCCAAGCCCTGCCCAGCTTCTAGCGTTCGCGCCCGGGAAGGAGCAGGCTGCGGGAGTGTGGGAGCCGTGAGTGGTGCCTGACTGCTGCCTCAGCTCAGCTCTCGCCTTCCCTTCGGACCTAGGAGCCAGGCGTCCTTGCAGAGGGCTTAGGGGCTGGGGGTGTGCACACTGCCAAAGCCTCCCGCGGGGAGAGCTCTTTCCGAGGGAAAGGAAGCGCCCCAGGCTGCATTCCCAAGCTGGGGCTTCCCCGCCCAGACTAAGCGCCGCACGGAGGGAATCAGGGTCCCGGTGCCCCTGGCTTGGGGAGGCAGCTCCACAGCCAGAGTGTTGCTCCGTTTGTGCCCAGAAAGCGCCTGCCAGACCGGGCCTTCCCTGGAGCTGTCCTCCCGCCTAGAGGCAGGTGGATGTGCTGTGCGGGCTTCCCCTGGGCGTTTGGGCTCCCTAGCACAGCCGCAGCGCAGGGGAACCAGCCCATGATCAGTGAGCTCCGGGCAGTTACTTTGGTCCCAGGTTTGGAGCCCAATGCCCGGAACGCGGGAGAGAAGAGGCTGGCTGCCGGCGGGTGCTTGCAAGCCTGTACTGGGAAGGACCGAGTGAGCTTCCACACCGGCGGAGCTCCAGCTCTGCGCCCAGGCGCGATAGCACAGAGCCCCGGCCGAGAGGCTGCTCTGTGCTGGGCGAGCCTCCCCAAGCCCTGCCCAGCTTCTAGCGTTCGCGCCCGGGAAGGAGCAGGCTGCGGGAGTGTGGGAGCCGTGAGTGGTGCCTGACTGCTGCCTCAGCTCAGCTCTCGCCTTCCCTTCGGACCTAGGAGCCAGGCGTCCTTGCAGAGGGCTTAGGGGCTGGGGGTGTGCACACTGCCAAAGCCTCCCGCGGGGAGAGCTCTTTCCGAGGGAAAGGAAGCGCCCCAGGCTGCATTCCCAAGCTGGGGCTTCCCCGCCCAGACTAAGCGCCGCACGGAGGGAATCAGGGTCCCGGTGCCCCTGGCTTGGGGAGGCAGCTCCACAGCCAGAGTGTTGCTCCGTTTGTGCCCAGAAAGCGCCTGCCAGACCGGGCCTTCCCTGGAGCTGTCCTCCCGCCTAGAGGCAGGTGGATGTGCTGTGCGGGCTTCCCCTGGGCGTTTGGGCTCCCTAGCACAGCCGCAGCGCAGGGGAACCAGCCCATGATCAGTGAGCTCCGGGCAGTTACTTTGGTCCCAGGTTTGGAGCCCAATGCCCGGAACGCGGGAGAGAAGAGGCTGGCTGCCGGCGGGTGCTTGCAAGCCTGTACTGGGAAGGACCGAGTGAGCTTCCACACCGGCGGAGCTCCAGCTCTGCGCCCAGGCGCGATAGCACAGAGCCCCGGCCGAGAGGCTGCTCTGTGCTGGGCGAGCCTCCCCAAGCCCTGCCCAGCTTCTAGCGTTCGCGCCCGGGAAGGAGCAGGCTGCGGGAGTGTGGGAGCCGTGAGTGGTGCCTGACTGGTGCCTCAGCTCAGCTCTCGCCTTCCCTTCGGACCTAGGAGCCAGGCGTCCTTGCAGAGGGCTTAGGGGCTGGGGGTGTGCACACTGCCAAAGCCTCCCGCGGGGAGAGCTCTTTCCGAGGGAAAGGAAGCGCCCCAGGCTGCATTCCCAAGCTGGGGCTTCCCCGCCCAGACTAAGCGCCGCACGGAGGGAATCAGGGTCCCGGTGCCCCTGGCTTGGGGAGGCAGCTCCACAGCCAGAGTGTTGCTCCGTTTGTGCCCAGAAAGCGCCTGCCAGACCGGGCCTTCCCTGGAGCTGTCCTCCCGCCTAGAGGCAGGTGGATGTGCTGTGCGGGCTTCCCCTGGGCGTTTGGGCTCCCTAGCACAGCCGCAGCGCAGGGGAACCAGCCCATGATCAGTGAGCTCCGGGCAGTACTTTGGTCCCAGGTTTGGAGCCCAATGCCCGGAACGCGGGAGAGAAGAGGCTGGCTGCCGGCGGGTGCTTGCAAGCCTGTACTGGGAAGGACCGAGTGAGCTTCCACACCGGCGGAGCTCCAGCTCTGCGCCCAGGCGCGATAGCACAGAGCCCCGGCCGAGAGGCTGCTCTGTGCTGGGCGAGCCTCCCCAAGCCCTGCCCAGCTTCTAGCGTTCGCGCCCGGGAAGGAGCAGGCTGCGGGAGTGTGGGAGCCGTGAGTGGTGCCTGACTGGTGCCTCAGCTCAGCTCTCGCCTTCCCTTCGGACCTAGGAGCCAGGCGTCCTTGCAGAGGGCTTAGGGGCTGGGGGTGTGCACACTGCCAAAGCCTCCCGCGGGGAGAGCTCTTTCCGAGGGAAAGGAAGCGCCCCAGGCTGCATTCCCAAGCTGGGGCTTCCCCGCCCAGACTAAGCGCCGCACGGAGGGAATCAGGGTCCCGGTGCCCCTGGCTTGGGGAGGCAGCTCCACAGCCAGAGTGTTGCTCCGTTTGTGCCCAGAAAGCGCCTGCCAGACCGGGCCTTCCCTGGAGCTGTCCTCCCGCCTAGAGGCAGGTGGATGTGCTGTGCGGGCTTCCCCTGGGCGTTTGGGCTCCCTAGCACAGCCGCAGCGCAGGGGAACCAGCCCATGATCAGTGAGCTCCGGGCAGTACTTTGGTCCCAGGTTTGGAGCCCAATGCCCGGAACGCGGGAGAGAAGAGGCTGGCTGCCGGCGGGTGCTTGCAAGCCTGTACTGGGAAGGACCGAGTGAGCTTCCACACCGGCGGAGCTCCAGCTCTGCGCCCAGGCGCGATAGCACAGAGCCCCGGCCGAGAGGCTGCTCTGTGCTGGGCGAGCCTCCCCAAGCCCTGCCCAGCTTCTAGCGTTCGCGCCCGGGAAGGAGCAGGCTGCGGGAGTGTGGGAGCCGTGAGTGGTGCCTGACTGGTGCCTCAGCTCAGCTCTCGCCTTCCCTTCGGACCTAGGAGCCAGGCGTCCTTGCAGAGGGCTTAGGGGCTGGGGGTGTGCACACTGCCAAAGCCTCCCGCGGGGAGAGCTCTTTCCGAGGGAAAGGAAGCGCCCCAGGCTGCATTCCCAAGCTGGTGCTTCCCCGCCCAGACTAAGCGCCGCACGGAGGGAATCAGGGTCCCGGTGCCCCTGGCTTGGGGAGGCAGCTCCACAGCCAGAGTGTTGCTCCGTTTGTGCCCAGAAAGCGCCTGCCAGACCGGGCCTTCCCTGGAGCTGTCCTCCCGCCTAGAGGCAGGTGGATGTGCTGTGCGGGCTTCCCCTGGGCGTTTGGGCTCCCTAGCACAGCCGCAGCGCAGGGGAACCAGCCCATGATCAGTGAGCTCCGGGCAGTACTTTGGTCCCAGGTTTGGAGCCCAATGCCCGGAACGCGGGAGAGAAGAGGCTGGCTGCCGGCGGGTGCTTGCAAGCCTGTACTGGGAAGGACCGAGTGAGCTTCCACACCGGCGGAGCTCCAGCTCTGCGCCCAGGCGCGATAGCACAGAGCCCCGGCCGAGAGGCTGCTCTGTGCTGGGCGAGCCTCCCCAAGCCCTGCCCAGCTTCTAGCGTTCGCGCCCGGGAAGGAGCAGGCTGCGGGAGTGTGGGAGCCGTGAGTGGTGCCTGACTGGTGCCTCAGCTCAGCTCTCGCCTTCCCTTCGGACCTAGGAGCCAGGCGTCCTTGCAGAGGGCTTAGGGGCTGGGGGTGTGCACACTGCCAAAGCCTCCCGCGGGGAGAGCTCTTTCCGAGGGAAAGGAAGCGCCCCAGGCTGCATTCCCAAGCTGGGGCTTCCCCGCCCAGACTAAGCGCCGCACGGAGGGAATCAGGGTCCCGGTGCCCCTGGCTTGGGGAGGCAGCTCCACAGCCAGAGTGTTGCTCCGTTTGTGCCCAGAAAGCGCCTGCCAGACCGGGCCTTCCCTGGAGCTGTCCTCCCGCCTAGAGGCAGGTGGATGTGCTGTGCGGGCTTCCCCTGTGCGTTTGGGCTCCCTAGCACAGCCGCAGCGCAGGGGAACCAGCCCATGATCAGTGAGCTCCGGGCAGTACTTTGGTCCCAGGTTTGGAGCCCAATGCCCGGAACGCGGGAGAGAAGAGGCTGGCTGCCGGCGGGTGCTTGCAAGCCTGTACTGGGAAGGACCGAGTGAGCTTCCACACCGGCGGAGCTCCAGCTCTGCGCCCAGGCGCGATAGCACAGAGCCCCGGCCGAGAGGCTGCTCTGTGCTGGGCGAGCCTCCCCAAGCCCTGCCCAGCTTCTAGCGTTCGCGCCCGGGAAGGAGCAGGCTGCGGGAGTGTGGGAGCCGTGAGTGGTGCCTGACTGGTGCCTCAGCTCAGCTCTCGCCTTCCCTTCGGACCTAGGAGCCAGGCGTCCTTGCAGAGGGCTTAGGGGCTGGGGGTGTGCACACTGCCAAAGCCTCCCGCGGGGAGAGCTCTTTCCGAGGGAAAGGAAGCGCCCCAGGCTGCATTCCCAAGCTGGGGCTTCCCCGCCCAGACTAAGCGCCGCACGGAGGGAATCAGGGTCCCGGTGCCCCTGGCTTGGGGAGGCAGCTCCACAGCCAGAGTGTTGCTCCGTTTGTGCCCAGAAAGCGCCTGCCAGACCGGGCCTTCCCTGGAGCTGTCCTCCCGCCTAGAGGCAGGTGGATGTGCTGTGCGGGCTTCCCCTGGGCGTTTGGGCTCCCTAGCACAGCCGCAGCGCAGGGGAACCAGCCCATGATCAGTGAGCTCCGGGCAGTACTTTGGTCCCAGGTTTGGAGCCCAATGCCCGGAACGCGGGAGAGAAGAGGCTGGCTGCCGGCGGGTGCTTGCAAGCCTGTACTGGGAAGGACCGAGTGAGCTTCCACACCGGCGGAGCTCCAGCTCTGCGCCCAGGCGCGATAGCACAGAGCCCCGGCCGAGAGGCTGCTCTGTGCTGGGCGAGCCTCCCCAAGCCCTGCCCAGCTTCTAGCGTTCGCGCCCGGGAAGGAGCAGGCTGCGGGAGTGTGGGAGCCGTGAGTGGTGCCTGACTGGTGCCTCAGCTCAGCTCTCGCCTTCCCTTCGGACCTAGGAGCCAGGCGTCCTTGCAGAGGGCTTAGGGGCTGGGGGTGTGCACACTGCCAAAGCCTCCCGCGGGGAGAGCTCTTTCCGAGGGAAAGGAAGCGCCCCAGGCTGCATTCCCAAGCTGGGGCTTCCCCGCCCAGACTAAGCGCCGCACGGAGGGAATCAGGGTCCCGGTGCCCCTGGCTTGGGGAGGCAGCTCCACAGCCAGAGTGTTGCTCCGTTTGTGCCCAGAAAGCGCCTGCCAGACCGGGCCTTCCCTGGAGCTGTCCTCCCGCCTAGAGGCAGGTGGATGTGCTGTGCGGGCTTCCCCTGGGCGTTTGGGCTCCCTAGCACAGCCGCAGCGCAGGGGAACCAGCCCATGATCAGTGAGCTCCGGGCAGTACTTTGGTCCCAGGTTTGGAGCCCAATGCCCGGAACGCGGGAGAGAAGAGGCTGGCTGCCGGCGGGTGCTTGCAAGCCTGTACTGGGAAGGACCGAGTGAGCTTCCACACCGGCGGAGCTCCAGCTCTGCGCCCAGGCGCGATAGCACAGAGCCCCGGCCGAGAGGCTGCTCTGTGCTGGGCGAGCCTCCCCAAGCCCTGCCCAGCTTCTAGCGTTCGCGCCCGGGAAGGAGCAGGCTGCGGGAGTGTGGGAGCCGTGAGTGGTGCCTGACTGGTGCCTCAGCTCAGCTCTCGCCTTCCCTTCGGACCTAGGAGCCAGGCGTCCTTGCAGAGGGCTTAGGGGCTGGGGGTGTGCACACTGCCAAAGCCTCCCGCGGGGAGAGCTCTTTCCGAGGGAAAGGAAGCGCCCCAGGCTGCATTCCCAAGCTGGTGCTTCCCCGCCCAGACTAAGCGCCGCACGGAGGGAATCAGGGTCCCGGTGCCCCTGGCTTGGGGAGGCAGCTCCACAGCCAGAGTGTTGCTCCGTTTGTGCCCAGAAAGCGCCTGCCAGACCGGGCCTTCCCTGGAGCTGTCCTCCCGCCTAGAGGCAGGTGGATGTGCTGTGCGGGCTTCCCCTGGGCGTTTGGGCTCCCTAGCACAGCCGCAGCGCAGGGGAACCAGCCCATGATCAGTGAGCTCCGGGCAGTACTTTGGTCCCAGGTTTGGAGCCCAATGCCCGGAACGCGGGAGAGAAGAGGCTGGCTGCCGGCGGGTGCTTGCAAGCCTGTACTGGGAAGGACCGAGTGAGCTTCCACACCGGCGGAGCTCCAGCTCTGCGCCCAGGCGCGATAGCACAGAGCCCCGGCCGAGAGGCTGCTCTGTGCTGGGCGAGCCTCCCCAAGCCCTGCCCAGCTTCTAGCGTTCGCGCCCGGGAAGGAGCAGGCTGCGGGAGTGTGGGAGCCGTGAGTGGTGCCTGACTGGTGCCTCAGCTCAGCTCTCGCCTTCCCTTCGGACCTAGGAGCCAGGCGTCCTTGCAGAGGGCTTAGGGGCTGGGGGTGTGCACACTGCCAAAGCCTCCCGCGGGGAGAGCTCTTTCCGAGGGAAAGGAAGCGCCCCAGGCTGCATTCCCAAGCTGGGGCTTCCCCGCCCAGACTAAGCGCCGCACGGAGGGAATCAGGGTCCCGGTGCCCCTGGCTTGGGGAGGCAGCTCCACAGCCAGAGTGTTGCTCCGTTTGTGCCCAGAAAGCGCCTGCCAGACCGGGCCTTCCCTGGAGCTGTCCTCCCGCCTAGAGGCAGGTGGATGTGCTGTGCGGGCTTCCCCTGGGCGTTTGGGCTCCCTAGCACAGCCGCAGCGCAGGGGAACCAGCCCATGATCAGTGAGCTCCGGGCAGTACTTTGGTCCCAGGTTTGGAGCCCAATGCCCGGAACGCGGGAGAGAAGAGGCTGGCTGCCGGCGGGTGCTTGCAAGCCTGTACTGGGAAGGACCGAGTGAGCTTCCACACCGGCGGAGCTCCAGCTCTGCGCCCAGGCGCGATAGCACAGAGCCCCGGCCGAGAGGCTGCTCTGTGCTGGGCGAGCCTCCCCAAGCCCTGCCCAGCTTCTAGCGTTCGCGCCCGGGAAGGAGCAGGCTGCGGGAGTGTGGGAGCCGTGAGTGGTGCCTGACTGGTGCCTCAGCTCAGCTCTCGCCTTCCCTTCGGACCTAGGAGCCAGGCGTCCTTGCAGAGGGCTTAGGGGCTGGGGGTGTGCACACTGCCAAAGCCTCCCGCGGGGAGAGCTCTTTCCGAGGGAAAGGAAGCGCCCCAGGCTGCATTCCCAAGCTGGTGCTTCCCCGCCCAGACTAAGCGCCGCACGGAGGGAATCAGGGTCCCGGTGCCCCTGGCTTGGGGAGGCAGCTCCACAGCCAGAGTGTTGCTCCGTTTGTGCCCAGAAAGCGCCTGCCAGACCGGGCCTTCCCTGGAGCTGTCCTCCCGCCTAGAGGCAGGTGGATGTGCTGTGCGGGCTTCCCCTGGGCGTTTGGGCTCCCTAGCACAGCCGCAGCGCAGGGGAACCAGCCCATGATCAGTGAGCTCCGGGCAGTACTTTGGTCCCAGGTTTGGAGCCCAATGCCCGGAACGCGGGAGAGAAGAGGCTGGCTGCCGGCGGGTGCTTGCAAGCCTGTACTGGGAAGGACCGAGTGAGCTTCCACACCGGCGGAGCTCCAGCTCTGCGCCCAGGCGCGATAGCACAGAGCCCCGGCCGAGAGGCTGCTCTGTGCTGGGCGAGCCTCCCCAAGCCCTGCCCAGCTTCTAGCGTTCGCGCCCGGGAAGGAGCAGGCTGCGGGAGTGTGGGAGCCGTGAGTGGTGCCTGACTGGTGCCTCAGCTCAGCTCTCGCCTTCCCTTCGGACCTAGGAGCCAGGCGTCCTTGCAGAGGGCTTAGGGGCTGGGGGTGTGCACACTGCCAAAGCCTCCCGCGGGGAGAGCTCTTTCCGAGGGAAAGGAAGCGCCCCAGGCTGCATTCCCAAGCTGGTGCTTCCCCGCCCAGACTAAGCGCCGCACGGAGGGAATCAGGGTCCCGGTGCCCCTGGCTTGGGGAGGCAGCTCCACAGCCAGAGTGTTGCTCCGTTTGTGCCCAGAAAGCGCCTGCCAGACCGGGCCTTCCCTGGAGCTGTCCTCCCGCCTAGAGGCAGGTGGATGTGCTGTGCGGGCTTCCCCTGGGCGTTTGGGCTCCCTAGCACAGCCGCAGCGCAGGGGAACCAGCCCATGATCAGTGAGCTCCGGGCAGTTACTTTGGTCCCAGGTTTGGAGCCCAATGCCCGGAACGCGGGAGAGAAGAGGCTGGCTGCCGGCGGGTGCTTGCAAGCCTGTACTGGGAAGGACCGAGTGAGCTTCCACACCGGCGGAGCTCCAGCTCTGCGCCCAGGCGCGATAGCACAGAGCCCCGGCCGAGAGGCTGCTCTGTGCTGGGCGAGCCTCCCCAAGCCCTGCCCAGCTTCTAGCGTTCGCGCCCGGGAAGGAGCAGGCTGCGGGAGTGTGGGAGCCGTGAGTGGTGCCTGACTGCTGCCTCAGCTCAGCTCTCGCCTTCCCTTCGGACCTAGGAGCCAGGCGTCCTTGCAGAGGGCTTAGGGGCTGGGGGTGTGCACACTGCCAAAGCCTCCCGCGGGGAGAGCTCTTTCCGAGGGAAAGGAAGCGCCCCAGGCTGCATTCCCAAGCTGGTGCTTCCCCGCCCAGACTAAGCGCCGCACGGAGGGAATCAGGGTCCCGGTGCCCCTGGCTTGGGGAGGCAGCTCCACAGCCAGAGTGTTGCTCCGTTTGTGCCCAGAAAGCGCCTGCCAGACCGGGCCTTCCCTGGAGCTGTCCTCCCGCCTAGAGGCAGGTGGATGTGCTGTGCGGGCTTCCCCTGGGCGTTTGGGCTCCCTAGCACAGCCGCAGCGCAGGGGAACCAGCCCATGATCAGTGAGCTCCGGGCAGTTACTTTGGTCCCAGGTTTGGAGCCCAATGCCCGGAACGCGGGAGAGAAGAGGCTGGCTGCCGGCGGGTGCTTGCAAGCCTGTACTGGGAAGGACCGAGTGAGCTTCCACACCGGCGGAGCTCCAGCTCTGCGCCCAGGCGCGATAGCACAGAGCCCCGGCCGAGAGGCTGCTCTGTGCTGGGCGAGCCTCCCCAAGCCCTGCCCAGCTTCTAGCGTTCGCGCCCGGGAAGGAGCAGGCTGCGGGAGTGTGGGAGCCGTGAGTGGTGCCTGACTGCTGCCTCAGCTCAGCTCTCGCCTTCCCTTCGGACCTAGGAGCCAGGCGTCCTTGCAGAGGGCTTAGGGGCTGGGGGTGTGCACACTGCCAAAGCCTCCCGCGGGGAGAGCTCTTTCCGAGGGAAAGGAAGCGCCCCAGGCTGCATTCCCAAGCTGGTGCTTCCCCGCCCAGACTAAGCGCCGCACGGAGGGAATCAGGGTCCCGGTGCCCCTGGCTTGGGGAGGCAGCTCCACAGCCAGAGTGTTGCTCCGTTTGTGCCCAGAAAGCGCCTGCCAGACCGGGCCTTCCCTGGAGCTGTCCTCCCGCCTAGAGGCAGGTGGATGTGCTGTGCGGGCTTCCCCTGGGCGTTTGGGCTCCCTAGCACAGCCGCAGCGCAGGGGAACCAGCCCATGATCAGTGAGCTCCGGGCAGTTACTTTGGTCCCAGGTTTGGAGCCCAATGCCCGGAACGCGGGAGAGAAGAGGCTGGCTGCCGGCGGGTGCTTGCAAGCCTGTACTGGGAAGGACCGAGTGAGCTTCCACACCGGCGGAGCTCCAGCTCTGCGCCCAGGCGCGATAGCACAGAGCCCCGGCCGAGAGGCTGCTCTGTGCTGGGCGAGCCTCCCCAAGCCCTGCCCAGCTTCTAGCGTTCGCGCCCGGGAAGGAGCAGGCTGCGGGAGTGTGGGAGCCGTGAGTGGTGCCTGACTGCTGCCTCAGCTCAGCTCTCGCCTTCCCTTCGGACCTAGGAGCCAGGCGTCCTTGCAGAGGGCTTAGGGGCTGGGGGTGTGCACACTGCCAAAGCCTCCCGCGGGGAGAGCTCTTTCCGAGGGAAAGGAAGCGCCCCAGGCTGCATTCCCAAGCTGGTGCTTCCCCGCCCAGACTAAGCGCCGCACGGAGGGAATCAGGGTCCCGGTGCCCCTGGCTTGGGGAGGCAGCTCCACAGCCAGAGTGTTGCTCCGTTTGTGCCCAGAAAGCGCCTGCCAGACCGGGCCTTCCCTGGAGCTGTCCTCCCGCCTAGAGGCAGGTGGATGTGCTGTGCGGGCTTCCCCTGGGCGTTTGGGCTCCCTAGCACAGCCGCAGCGCAGGGGAACCAGCCCATGATCAGTGAGCTCCGGGCAGTTACTTTGGTCCCAGGTTTGGAGCCCAATGCCCGGAACGCGGGAGAGAAGAGGCTGGCTGCCGGCGGGTGCTTGCAAGCCTGTACTGGGAAGGACCGAGTGAGCTTCCACACCGGCGGAGCTCCAGCTCTGCGCCCAGGCGCGATAGCACAGAGCCCCGGCCGAGAGGCTGCTCTGTGCTGGGCGAGCCTCCCCAAGCCCTGCCCAGCTTCTAGCGTTCGCGCCCGGGAAGGAGCAGGCTGCGGGAGTGTGGGAGCCGTGAGTGGTGCCTGACTGCTGCCTCAGCTCAGCTCTCGCCTTCCCTTCGGACCTAGGAGCCAGGCGTCCTTGCAGAGGGCTTAGGGGCTGGGGGTGTGCACACTGCCAAAGCCTCCCGCGGGGAGAGCTCTTTCCGAGGGAAAGGAAGCGCCCCAGGCTGCATTCCCAAGCTGGTGCTTCCCCGCCCAGACTAAGCGCCGCACGGAGGGAATCAGGGTCCCGGTGCCCCTGGCTTGGGGAGGCAGCTCCACAGCCAGAGTGTTGCTCCGTTTGTGCCCAGAAAGCGCCTGCCAGACCGGGCCTTCCCTGGAGCTGTCCTCCCGCCTAGAGGCAGGTGGATGTGCTGTGCGGGCTTCCCCTGGGCGTTTGGGCTCCCTAGCACAGCCGCAGCGCAGGGGAACCAGCCCATGATCAGTGAGCTCCGGGCAGTTACTTTGGTCCCAGGTTTGGAGCCCAATGCCCGGAACGCGGGAGAGAAGAGGCTGGCTGCCGGCGGGTGCTTGCAAGCCTGTACTGGGAAGGACCGAGTGAGCTTCCACACCGGCGGAGCTCCAGCTCTGCGCCCAGGCGCGATAGCACAGAGCCCCGGCCGAGAGGCTGCTCTGTGCTGGGCGAGCCTCCCCAAGCCCTGCCCAGCTTCTAGCGTTCGCGCCCGGGAAGGAGCAGGCTGCGGGAGTGTGGGAGCCGTGAGTGGTGCCTGACTGCTGCCTCAGCTCAGCTCTCGCCTTCCCTTCGGACCTAGGAGCCAGGCGTCCTTGCAGAGGGCTTAGGGGCTGGGGGTGTGCACACTGCCAAAGCCTCCCGCGGGGAGAGCTCTTTCCGAGGGAAAGGAAGCGCCCCAGGCTGCATTCCCAAGCTGGTGCTTCCCCGCCCAGACTAAGCGCCGCACGGAGGGAATCAGGGTCCCGGTGCCCCTGGCTTGGGGAGGCAGCTCCACAGCCAGAGTGTTGCTCCGTTTGTGCCCAGAAAGCGCCTGCCAGACCGGGCCTTCCCTGGAGCTGTCCTCCCGCCTAGAGGCAGGTGGATGTGCTGTGCGGGCTTCCCCTGGGCGTTTGGGCTCCCTAGCACAGCCGCAGCGCAGGGGAACCAGCCCATGATCAGTGAGCTCCGGGCAGTTACTTTGGTCCCAGGTTTGGAGCCCAATGCCCGGAACGCGGGAGAGAAGAGGCTGGCTGCCGGCGGGTGCTTGCAAGCCTGTACTGGGAAGGACCGAGTGAGCTTCCACACCGGCGGAGCTCCAGCTCTGCGCCCAGGCGCGATAGCACAGAGCCCCGGCCGAGAGGCTGCTCTGTGCTGGGCGAGCCTCCCCAAGCCCTGCCCAGCTTCTAGCGTTCGCGCCCGGGAAGGAGCAGGCTGCGGGAGTGTGGGAGCCGTGAGTGGTGCCTGACTGCTGCCTCAGCTCAGCTCTCGCCTTCCCTTCGGACCTAGGAGCCAGGCGTCCTTGCAGAGGGCTTAGGGGCTGGGGGTGTGCACACTGCCAAAGCCTCCCGCGGGGAGAGCTCTTTCCGAGGGAAAGGAAGCGCCCCAGGCTGCATTCCCAAGCTGGTGCTTCCCCGCCCAGACTAAGCGCCGCACGGAGGGAATCAGGGTCCCGGTGCCCCTGGCTTGGGGAGGCAGCTCCACAGCCAGAGTGTTGCTCCGTTTGTGCCCAGAAAGCGCCTGCCAGACCGGGCCTTCCCTGGAGCTGTCCTCCCGCCTAGAGGCAGGTGGATGTGCTGTGCGGGCTTCCCCTGGGCGTTTGGGCTCCCTAGCACAGCCGCAGCGCAGGGGAACCAGCCCATGATCAGTGAGCTCCGGGCAGTTACTTTGGTCCCAGGTTTGGAGCCCAATGCCCGGAACGCGGGAGAGAAGAGGCTGGCTGCCGGCGGGTGCTTGCAAGCCTGTACTGGGAAGGACCGAGTGAGCTTCCACACCGGCGGAGCTCCAGCTCTGCGCCCAGGCGCGATAGCACAGAGCCCCGGCCGAGAGGCTGCTCTGTGCTGGGCGAGCCTCCCCAAGCCCTGCCCAGCTTCTAGCGTTCGCGCCCGGGAAGGAGCAGGCTGCGGGAGTGTGGGAGCCGTGAGTGGTGCCTGACTGCTGCCTCAGCTCAGCTCTCGCCTTCCCTTCGGACCTAGGAGCCAGGCGTCCTTGCAGAGGGCTTAGGGGCTGGGGGTGTGCACACTGCCAAAGCCTCCCGCGGGGAGAGCTCTTTCCGAGGGAAAGGAAGCGCCCCAGGCTGCATTCCCAAGCTGGTGCTTCCCCGCCCAGACTAAGCGCCGCACGGAGGGAATCAGGGTCCCGGTGCCCCTGGCTTGGGGAGGCAGCTCCACAGCCAGAGTGTTGCTCCGTTTGTGCCCAGAAAGCGCCTGCCAGACCGGGCCTTCCCTGGAGCTGTCCTCCCGCCTAGAGGCAGGTGGATGTGCTGTGCGGGCTTCCCCTGGGCGTTTGGGCTCCCTAGCAGAGCCGCAGCGCAGGGGAACCAGCCCATGATCAGTGAGCTCCGGGCAGTTACTTTGGTCCCAGGTTTGGAGCCCAATGCCCGGAACGCGGGAGAGAAGAGGCTGGCTGCCGGCGGGTGCTTGCAAGCCTGTACTGGGAAGGACCGAGTGAGCTTCCACACCGGCGGAGCTCCAGCTCTGCGCCCAGGCGCGATAGCACAGAGCCCCGGCCGAGAGGCTGCTCTGTGCTGGGCGAGCCTCCCCAAGCCCTGCCCAGCTTCTAGCGTTCGCGCCCGGGAAGGAGCAGGCTGCGGGAGTGTGGGAGCCGTGAGTGGTGCCTGACTGCTGCCTCAGCTCAGCTCTCGCCTTCCCTTCGGACCTAGGAGCCAGGCGTCCTTGCAGAGGGCTTAGGGGCTGGGGGTGTGCACACTGCCAAAGCCTCCCGCGGGGAGAGCTCTTTCCGAGGGAAAGGAAGCGCCCCAGGCTGCATTCCCAAGCTGGTGCTTCCCCGCCCAGACTAAGCGCCGCACGGAGGGAATCAGGGTCCCGGTGCCCCTGGCTTGGGGAGGCAGCTCCACAGCCAGAGTGTTGCTCCGTTTGTGCCCAGAAAGCGCCTGCCAGACCGGGCCTTCCCTGGAGCTGTCCTCCCGCCTAGAGGCAGGTGGATGTGCTGTGCGGGCTTCCCCTGGGCGTTTGGGCTCCCTAGCACAGCCGCAGCGCAGGGGAACCAGCCCATGATCAGTGAGCTCCGGGCAGTTACTTTGGTCCCAGGTTTGGAGCCCAATGCCCGGAACGCGGGAGAGAAGAGGCTGGCTGCCGGCGGGTGCTTGCAAGCCTGTACTGGGAAGGACCGAGTGAGCTTCCACACCGGCGGAGCTCCAGCTCTGCGCCCAGGCGCGATAGCACAGAGCCCCGGCCGAGAGGCTGCTCTGTGCTGGGCGAGCCTCCCCAAGCCCTGCCCAGCTTCTAGCGTTCGCGCCCGGGAAGGAGCAGGCTGCGGGAGTGTGGGAGCCGTGAGTGGTGCCTGACTGCTGCCTCAGCTCAGCTCTCGCCTTCCCTTCGGACCTAGGAGCCAGGCGTCCTTGCAGAGGGCTTAGGGGCTGGGGGTGTGCACACTGCCAAAGCCTCCCGCGGGGAGAGCTCTTTCCGAGGGAAAGGAAGCGCCCCAGGCTGCATTCCCAAGCTGGTGCTTCCCCGCCCAGACTAAGCGCCGCACGGAGGGAATCAGGGTCCCGGTGCCCCTGGCTTGGGGAGGCAGCTCCACAGCCAGAGTGTTGCTCCGTTTGTGCCCAGAAAGCGCCTGCCAGACCGGGCCTTCCCTGGAGCTGTCCTCCCGCCTAGAGGCAGGTGGATGTGCTGTGCGGGCTTCCCCTGGGCGTTTGGGCTCCCTAGCAGAGCCGCAGCGCAGGGGAACCAGCCCATGATCAGTGAGCTCCGGGCAGTTACTTTGGTCCCAGGTTTGGAGCCCAATGCCCGGAACGCGGGAGAGAAGAGGCTGGCTGCCGGCGGGTGCTTGCAAGCCTGTACTGGGAAGGACCGAGTGAGCTTCCACACCGGCGGAGCTCCAGCTCTGCGCCCAGGCGCGATAGCACAGAGCCCCGGCCGAGAGGCTGCTCTGTGCCGGGCGAGCCTCCCCAAGCCCTGCCCAGCTTCTAGCGTTCGCGCCCGGGAAGGAGCAGGCTGCGGGAGTGTGGGAGCCGTGAGTGGTGCCTGACTGCTGCCTCAGCTCAGCTCTCGCCTTCCCTTCGGACCTAGGAGCCAGGCGTCCTTGCAGAGGGCTTAGGGGCTGGGGGTGTGCACACTGCCAAAGCCTCCCGCGGGGAGAGCTCTTTCCGAGGGAAAGGAAGCGCCCCAGGCTGCATTCCCAAGCTGGTGCTTCCCCGCCCAGACTAAGCGCCGCACGGAGGGAATCAGGGTCCCGGTGCCCCTGGCTTGGGGAGGCAGCTCCACAGCCAGAGTGTTGCTCCGTTTGTGCCCAGAAAGCGCCTGCCAGACCGGGCCTTCCCTGGAGCTGTCCTCCCGCCTAGAGGCAGGTGGATGTGCTGTGCGGGCTTCCCCTGGGCGTTTGGGCTCCCTAGCAGAGCCGCAGCGCAGGGGAACCAGCCCATGATCAGTGAGCTCCGGGCAGTTACTTTGGTCCCAGGTTTGGAGCCCAATGCCCGGAACGCGGGAGAGAAGAGGCTGGCTGCCGGCGGGTGCTTGCAAGCCTGTACTGGGAAGGACCGAGTGAGCTTCCACACCGGCGGAGCTCCAGCTCTGCGCCCAGGCGCGATAGCACAGAGCCCCGGCCGAGAGGCTGCTCTGTGCTGGGCGAGCCTCCCCAAGCCCTGCCCAGCTTCTAGCGTTCGCGCCCGGGAAGGAGCAGGCTGCGGGAGTGTGGGAGCCGTGAGTGGTGCCTGACTGCTGCCTCAGCTCAGCTCTCGCCTTCCCTTCGGACCTAGGAGCCAGGCGTCCTTGCAGAGGGCTTAGGGGCTGGGGGTGTGCACACTGCCAAAGCCTCCCGCGGGGAGAGCTCTTTCCGAGGGAAAGGAAGCGCCCCAGGCTGCATTCCCAAGCTGGTGCTTCCCCGCCCAGACTAAGCGCCGCACGGAGGGAATCAGGGTCCCGGTGCCCCTGGCTTGGGGAGGCAGCTCCACAGCCAGAGTGTTGCTCCGTTTGTGCCCAGAAAGCGCCTGCCAGACCGGGCCTTCCCTGGAGCTGTCCTCCCGCCTAGAGGCAGGTGGATGTGCTGTGCGGGCTTCCCCTGGGCGTTTGGGCTCCCTAGCAGAGCCGCAGCGCAGGGGAACCAGCCCATGATCAGTGAGCTCCGGGCAGTTACTTTGGTCCCAGGTTTGGAGCCCAATGCCCGGAACGCGGGAGAGAAGAGGCTGGCTGCCGGCGGGTGCTTGCAAGCCTGTACTGGGAAGGACCGAGTGAGCTTCCACACCGGCGGAGCTCCAGCTCTGCGCCCAGGCGCGATAGCACAGAGCCCCGGCCGAGAGGCTGCTCTGTGCTGGGCGAGCCTCCCCAAGCCCTGCCCAGCTTCTAGCGTTCGCGCCCGGGAAGGAGCAGGCTGCGGGAGTGTGGGAGCCGTGAGTGGTGCCTGACTGCTGCCTCAGCTCAGCTCTCGCCTTCCCTTCGGACCTAGGAGCCAGGCGTCCTTGCAGAGGGCTTAGGGGCTGGGGGTGTGCACACTGCCAAAGCCTCCCGCGGGGAGAGCTCTTTCCGAGGGAAAGGAAGCGCCCCAGGCTGCATTCCCAAGCTGGTGCTTCCCCGCCCAGACTAAGCGCCGCACGGAGGGAATCAGGGTCCCGGTGCCCCTGGCTTGGGGAGGCAGCTCCACAGCCAGAGTGTTGCTCCGTTTGTGCCCAGAAAGCGCCTGCCAGACCGGGCCTTCCCTGGAGCTGTCCTCCCGCCTAGAGGCAGGTGGATGTGCTGTGCGGGCTTCCCCTGGGCGTTTGGGCTCCCTAGCAGAGCCGCAGCGCAGGGGAACCAGCCCATGATCAGTGAGCTCCGGGCAGTTACTTTGGTCCCAGGTTTGGAGCCCAATGCCCGGAACGCGGGAGAGAAGAGGCTGGCTGCCGGCGGGTGCTTGCAAGCCTGTACTGGGAAGGACCGAGTGAGCTTCCACACCGGCGGAGCTCCAGCTCTGCGCCCAGGCGCGATAGCACAGAGCCCCGGCCGAGAGGCTGCTCTGTGCTGGGCGAGCCTCCCCAAGCCCTGCCCAGCTTCTAGCGTTCGCGCCCGGGAAGGAGCAGGCTGCGGGAGTGTGGGAGCCGTGAGTGGTGCCTGACTGCTGCCTCAGCTCAGCTCTCGCCTTCCCTTCGGACCTAGGAGCCAGGCGTCCTTGCAGAGGGCTTAGGGGCTGGGGGTGTGCACACTGCCAAAGCCTCCCGCGGGGAGAGCTCTTTCCGAGGGAAAGGAAGCGCCCCAGGCTGCATTCCCAAGCTGGTGCTTCCCCGCCCAGACTAAGCGCCGCACGGAGGGAATCAGGGTCCCGGTGCCCCTGGCTTGGGGAGGCAGCTCCACAGCCAGAGTGTTGCTCCGTTTGTGCCCAGAAAGCGCCTGCCAGACCGGGCCTTCCCTGGAGCTGTCCTCCCGCCTAGAGGCAGGTGGATGTGCTGTGCGGGCTTCCCCTGGGCGTTTGGGCTCCCTAGCAGAGCCGCAGCGCAGGGGAACCAGCCCATGATCAGTGAGCTCCGGGCAGTTACTTTGGTCCCAGGTTTGGAGCCCAATGCCCGGAACGCGGGAGAGAAGAGGCTGGCTGCCGGCGGGTGCTTGCAAGCCTGTACTGGGAAGGACCGAGTGAGCTTCCACACCGGCGGAGCTCCAGCTCTGCGCCCAGGCGCGATAGCACAGAGCCCCGGCCGAGAGGCTGCTCTGTGCCGGGCGAGCCTCCCCAAGCCTGCCCAGCTTCTAGCGTTCGCGCCCGGGAAGGAGCAGGCTGCGGGAGTGTGGGAGCCGTGAGTGGTGCCTGACTGCTGCCTCAGCTCAGCTCTCGCCTTCCCTTCGGACCTAGGAGCCAGGCGTCCTTGCAGAGGGCTTAGGGGCTGGGGGTGTGCACACTGCCAAAGCCTCCCGCGGGGAGAGCTCTTTCCGAGGGAAAGGAAGCGCCCCAGGCTGCATTCCCAAGCTGGTGCTTCCCCGCCCAGACTAAGCGCCGCACGGAGGGAATCAGGGTCCCGGTGCCCCTGGCTTGGGGAGGCAGCTCCACAGCCAGAGTGTTGCTCCGTTTGTGCCCAGAAAGCGCCTGCCAGACCGGGCCTTCCCTGGAGCTGTCCTCCCGCCTAGAGGCAGGTGGATGTGCTGTGCGGGCTTCCCCTGGGCGTTTGGGCTCCCTAGCAGAGCCGCAGCGCAGGGGAACCAGCCCATGATCAGTGAGCTCCGGGCAGTTACTTTGGTCCCAGGTTTGGAGCCCAATGCCCGGAACGCGGGGAGAGAAGAGGCTGGCTGCCGGCGGGTGCTTGCAAGCCTGTACTGGGAAGGACCGAGTGAGCTTCCACACCGGCGGAGCTCCAGCTCTGCGCCCAGGCGCGATAGCACAGAGCCCCGGCCGAGAGGCTGCTCTGTGCGGGCGAGCCTCCCCAAGCCCTGCCCAGCTTCTAGCGTTCGCGCCCGGGAAGGAGCAGGCTGCGGGAGTGTGGGAGCCGTGAGTGGTGCCTGACTGCTGCCTCAGCTCAGCTCTCGCCTTCCCTTCGGACCTAGGAGCCAGGCGTCCTTGCAGAGGGCTTAGGGGCTGGGGGTGTGCACACTGCCAAAGCCTCCCGCGGGGAGAGCTCTTTCCGAGGGAAAGGAAGCGCCCCAGGCTGCATTCCCAAGCTGGTGCTTCCCCGCCCAGACTAAGCGCCGCACGGAGGGAATCAGGGTCCCGGTGCCCCTGGCTTGGGGAGGCAGCTCCACAGCCAGAGTGGTGCTCCGTTGGTGCCCAGAAAGCGCTTCCTGCCCAGACACGGCCTTCCCTGGAGCTGTCTGCCTCCTGGGCAGCAGGGTATGTGCTTGCGGCTTGCCCCTGTGCTTTGGGGCTCCTAGCACAGCCGCAGCACAGGGGAACACAGCCACCATGATCATTGAGCTCGGGCAGTACTTTGGTTCCCAGGTTTGGGAGCCCCTATCCCGGAACGCAGGGAGAGAAGAGGCTGGCTGCCGGCGGGTGCTTGCAAGCCTGTACTGGGAAGACGAGTGAGCTTCCACACCGGCGGAGCTCCAGCTCTGCGCCCAGGCGCGATAGCACAGAGCCCGGCCTTTATTTTCCAAAGCGAGCCTTTTATACCTTAAGCTATGCATAGAGGAAATGGGGGAAGGGGTAGAGTCACTGCAGTCAGCCAGGCTTTCTTCCTGCGGACTTATCTATGCAAAAGCTTAGGTGATTGCATTATCTTCTGGCCCGGAGGCCTGTGAACATTTTAAGACCTTTTCTTCAGAAAACCTATTTTTCTCTAAAGGTGATTGGTCAGGAGCCACCCTCCAAAAGCATTAGATAAAGTTGCATTCCTACAGAGCAAAGGTGTGGTGGGCTATAACAAGAAAAAGAATTAACTCAAGGGTCCCAGGTTACAAACATTAAAGCTACTACTTACACCAAGATATTAATCAATACACTGCCAGGGACACAGCAGGTAAGGGATATGGAAACTTAGCAGCAAACATTGGCTCAACTGTGAAAATCCCTTCACCAATACAATTTCTAATCAATCTTTTAACTACTCAAAAGAATCTGTGTTTAGACAGTTTAGAACATCTCCTGCCTCTCACAGTTGGGAGGCTCTGAACAATCACTGTGGCCAGAAAACCTATTCAGGCAGGCTAGAGGATTTCCAAAGGAGTTTGTAGGTTAAACACTGTCACACCCAGGAATTATTAACTGGAGCTGTAAGCTAACTCTTTTTTCAGAGAGGTAGTGGGGGACAGCCCCCCGTAAAGTCAGAGGTGTAGGTGGAAGCACAAAGCAGAAAGTAGGCAGACTCTGGTTTTGGGGGTAGATTGCTCAGAATTTCCAGGGAGACTCCTGAGGCTTGATCCCGCCTTTGCGTATGCCAAGCCTCCTTCCTCATGACCTTTGCCAGAGGCGGAGCTCGCTCCCCGCACATCAGCACCCCACGGAGAGAATCAGGCTCCCTGTGCCCCTATGTTGGGTGTGTAGATTCACACACAGTGGTGTCTCCACGGGAGCCAAGAATGTTCCTGAGAGATGAGGTTCACTAGAGCTCTCCTACAGAGCATAGACCTGTCCATGTGGTTTTGCCTTCCCCTGTGAGTTGGGTCCCCGAGGTCCGACCCAGCTCCGGGGCAAGAGACCGAGAAAAGTTCTCCAGGAACCGCTTTTCGCCCAGGCTGGGAAACGCTGTGCACAGGAAGTAAGGCAAGCCAGCCTCCTGCAGGGAAAAAGAGGCCTTACTCTGCCTTGAGGAGCAGGCTGCCAGAGTGTGTGAGAGCTGACTTGTGCCTTACTGGCCTCAGCTCCGCCATTGCCTGTTCAACAATGCTAGGGCCCAGGCCTTCTTGAGAAGGGTTTGGGTGCGGATTTCTACAAACTGCCAAGGGCTACAGCAATGAGAATTCTCTCGGCGGTAAGGAAGAGCATTGTATGGATTCTCCAGCTGTTTTCTGAACGACAGCGTCAAAGCTGCACAGAGAGAATCAGGCTCTCTGTGCCCCTATGTTGGGTACGCAGCTTCTCACACAGAGGAGTCTCTATAGGAGCCAAGAAAGTCCCTGAGAGATGAGGTTCACTAGAGCTCTGCTACAGAGCATAGACCTGTACATGCCGTTTTGCCTTCCCCTGTGAGTTGGGTCCCCGAGGTCCGATTCAGCTCCGGGAAACAGCCCCTGACAAAAGGTCTCCAGGAACTGATTTTCGTCCAGGCTGGGAAATGAAGTTCACAGGAGGCAAGGCAAACGAGCCTCCTGCAGGGAAAAAGAGGCCTTACTGTCCCTGGACGAGCAGGCTGCCAGAGTGTGTGAGACCTGCCTTGTGCCTTAGTGGCCTCAGCTCTGCCATTGCATGTTCATCCTAACGAGGACCGAGGACTATTTGGAGAAGGGTTTGGGTGTGGATTTCTACAAACTGCCAAGGGCTACAGTAATGAGATCTCTGTCACAGGTAAGGAAGAGCTTTGTGTGGATGCTCAAGCTGTTTTCTGAACGACAGGTTCAAAACTGCACAGAGAGAATCAGGCTCTCTGTGCCCCTATGTTTGGTACACAGCTTCATCACAGGGTGTCTCCGTAGGAATCAGAAGTTTCCTGACAGAGGTGAGGTTCACTAGAGCTCTCCTAGAGAGCAAAGACTTGTCCATTGTGTTTTCCTTTCCTGTGCGTTGGGTCTCCGGGCTCGGCCCCAGCTCCTTGGAAACAGCCCCTGAGCAAAGATCTCCAAGAACCACTAATCCCCCAGGCTGGGATATGGAGTTCGCAGGCGGCAGGACAAGCAAGCCTCCTTCGGGCAAGAAGAGGCAGCCAACCGGCCTGTGTTTGTAAGCCTCTATTTGCAAGGAATGGGTTAGCTTCTCCTAAAGGAGACCTCCAGATCTGCTCAGAAGTCGGTAATTCCAGAGGCAGTGTGCAGGGTGCTGACTGCCGTTGGCCAACCTTGCAAAGACATTCCTAGATTCTAGCGTTATTTTCCATGAAGGAGTAGGCTTCCGGAATATGTCAGACTTGACTGGCGCCTTACCGACCTCAGCTCAGCTATTGCCTTCCCACTGAAACTAGGACAAGGGCCTACTTTATGTAGGGTAAGGGTTTCTTCTTTCCAAACTGCCAAGGGCTACAGCAATGAGACCTGTGTCAAGGCATGGAAAGCCTCTGTGGGTGGATTCTGAAGCAGGTGCTTTGCCACAAAGTATCAGCACCCCACGGAGAGAATCAGGCTCCCTGTGCCCGTAGGTTGGGTTGTGTACCTTCACACACAGGGGTGTCTCTATAGGAGCCAAGAATATTCCTGAGAGATGAGGTTCACTAGAGCTCTCCTACAGAGGCACAGACCTGTACATGCCATTTTGCCTTCCCCTGTGAGTTGGGTCCCCGAGGTCCGATCCAGCTCCGGGAAACAGCCCCAAGGCTGGAAATGCAGTTCACAGGAGGCAAGGGCAAGCGAGCCTCCTGCAGGGAAATGAGGCCTTCGAGTCCCTGGAGGAGCAGGCTGCCAGAAATGTGTGAGACCAGAGTGGTCCCGTACTGTCCTCAGCTCAGTCATGCATGTTCCTCCAAACTAGGACCCAGGCCTACTTGCAGAAGGGTTTGGGTGCGGATTTCCACAAACTGTCAAGGGCTACAGCAATGATAACTCTCTCAGCGGTAAGGAAGATCGTTGTATGGATTCTCAAGCTGTTTCTGAAAGTCAGGGTCAAAGCTGCACAGAGAGAATCAGGCTCTCTGTGCACCTATGTTGGGTACGCACCTCACACACAGAGGAGTCTCTATCGGAGCCAGAATGTTCCTGAGAGATGAGGTTCATAGAGCTCTCCTACAGAGCATAGACATGTCCATGTGGTTTTGTCTTCCCCTGTGATTTGGGTCCCCTAGGTCCGATCCAGCTCCGGGAAACAGCCCCTGAGAAAAGATCTCCAGGAACCAATTTTCGCCCAGGCTGGGAAACCCTGTTCACAGGAAGTAAGGCAGGGAGGCGCCTGCAAAGAAAAGAGGCTTTACTGTCCCTGGAGGAGCAGGCTGCCAGTGTGTGTGAACGTGATTGAGGCCTTACTGGCCTCAGCTCCGCCATTGCATTTTCATCCGAACTAGGACCTAGGCCTACTTGGAGAAGGGTTTGGTGCTGATTTTCTACAAACTGCCAAGGGCTACAGCAATGAGAACTCTCTCAGCGGCAAGGGAGGGCATTGTATGGATTCTCAAGCTAGTTTTCTGAACGACAGCGTCAAAGCTGCACAGAGAGAATCAGCTCACTGTGCCCCTATGATGGTACGCAGCTTCACACACAGAGGTGTCCCTATAGGAACCAAGAACTTTCCTGACAGAGTGAGTTCACTAGAGCTCTCCTACAGAGCAAAGACTTGTCCATGTTGTTTTCCTTTCCCTGGGCGTTTGCGTCTCTGGGTCCGGCCCCAGCTCCGTGGAAACAGCCCCTGAGAAAAGATCTCAAGGAACTGCTTATCCCCAGGCTGGGAAAGTGGAGTTCGCAGGAGGCCGGACAAGCAAGCCTCCTTCGGGCAGAAGAGGCAGTCAAACCGGCCTTGTGTTTGAAAAGCCTCTATTTGGGAAGGAACGGGTTAGCTTCTCCAAAAGAAAACGTCCAGATCTGCTCAAAAGATGGAAATTCCAGAGGTAGGTTGGAGGTACCTGACTGCCCTTTGCCAGCCTTACAAAGACATTCCTAGATTCTATCGTTATTTTCCATGAAGGAGTAGGCTTTGGGAACATTTCAGACTTGAGTGGCACCTTATCGGCCTCAGCTCAGCTATTGCCTTTCCATTCAATTAGGACAAGGGCCTACTTGGAGAAGGGTTTGGGTGCGGATTTCTACAAAATGCCAAGGGCTACCGCAATGAGAATGCTCTCAGCGGTAAGGGAGAGCATTGTATGGATTCTCAAGCTGTTTTCTGAACGACACTTCCAAAGCTGCACAGAGAGAATCAGCTCTCTGGGCCCCTATGTTGGGTACGCAGCTTCACACACAGAGGTGTCTCTATAGGAACCAAGAATGTTCCTGAGAGATGAGGTTCACTAGAATTCAGCTACAGAGCACAGACTTGTCCATGTTTGTCTTCCCGTGTGAGTTGGGTCCCCGAGTTCGCACCCGCTCCGGGGAAACAGGCCCTGAGGAAAGATCTCAGGAACCGCTTTTCGCCCAGGTTGGGACATGCAGTTTCACGGGAGACAGGGTAAGCGAGCCTCCTGCAGGGAAACGAAATGGGCGTTCCCAGCCATAAAGGCAACCACCAGAGAAAACTGGGAAATAACCCAAACCCCACCCTCCCACATCCCGCCAGGACCCGATACCCGACCCGCGCCGCCCGGCTTCGCCCCGCCCCGGGCGCGCTCCCGGCGCGCCGCCCACCTCACCACGGGCTCCCGGTGAGCCCCGCCCCCACGCCCGGTTCCAGGAGAGCCTCTGGGACCTCGCTCCCGCCGCCCGGTGAAACGGGAGGACAATCCATCCAGCCCACAGAGGCAATCCAAGCTGTCTAGAATTCAGGGATCCAACGAGGGCTACGGAAAGGAAAGACGACCTGACCTAGGAGGGCCATGATATTCTATAGAACCGGACAAAGTTGGTTTCCAAGGAAACTTGATTCCTTGGAACCCGGAAAGCTGGTTCTTTTCATATGCAATTCCAAACCAGGAGCTCCTTCCCAAAGCCTGCCTGGCCGCCAGCCCCACCCCCCACTCCCCAGAAAAAACGGCTCAAAGAAATCTTTTCCATCTCAGGCGGAAAAACTGGAAGATGTCTTGTCTTGTCTGTCTGGATTGATGTCTGTGTCAGTGTGAGCCTTGTGATTTTTGATAATAGTGCTCAAGTTCTGAGTTCTTATTTCAATGGTCTCAAGACAAGGCAGCCCTTGCAAACCCAACTGCTTCCAATACAAGAAAACTTTGACCTCAGGGAATGTCAGAGTCCCGTGAACTGGGAACTAGTCAATATGAAATATCTAGTAGTTTTGTTTTTGCTCCTCTACTGTAGACATGTCTAAGAGTCATCAACACGAAGCACAAAATGTTCATAGTGCCTCGGTTTGTTCTAAGGTAAAAATTGCTATATCGTTCTATCTGTCACAAGCTTGTCAACAAGAAAGTACCTCGAAAGAACAGGAACAAAACGAAAAATTAAATGTGATATGAGCTTTTAGAGAAACTATGAACACTAATTACACTCGAAAATATCTGCCTATGAGAGTCTTGATTGAAGGCAGAGGAGAAGGGGACGACAGAGGCTAAGATGGTTGGATGGCATCACTGATTCGATGGACATGAGTTTGAGCAAGCCCCTGGAGTTGGTGATGGACACGGAAGCCCAGCGTCCTGCAGGCCACGGGGTCCCAAAGAGTCAGACACGACTGAGCCACTGAACTGAACTGAACATACAATCGTTTCTCCAGGTGTTTTGGTTACCCGAGTTTCTATCCTGTGCTAAACTAAGTGACGACAGTGTACTGAAGAGCTGGGTCATTTCCAAATAAATTAAAGTTCTGAAACATTCACGCCTTGAAAGGACCTCCCTTTTACACAGAAACAAAAGAGATTTTTGACTATCCAATAAGAGTGTCTGGCACCATCCTGACATGTGAAACGTAAGAAAGCAATTTTTTTTGTTTTGTTTGGTTCTGATCTTGGGGGGTGTGTGTGTGTGTGTGTGTGTGTGCGTGCGTGCGTGCGTGCGGGGGAGGGGAGGGGCGGGGCGCTGCTATCACTGATAGGTATGTTCACCAATCTGTCGAATGCCAATATAAAAGTCAGTTCTTGGTTGCTGAAGGGAAATGTATGACTTGGTATTAAAAGAAGGTATGTGGCATGAAATCGCATTTTCTGAAGGAAAACGACGTCGTTCTTTCTTCCAGGTGGCAGTTTCAGGATGGGAGAAGCAAAGGAATGGGTACAGAATGGGATAAGGAGGTTGTAGGGAAAGTGGACCCCCAGAAAAGAGTGTTGTGCCTAGCACAAGGTTTCTTGAGAGGTTGAACTGCCTTTGCTAATGGATTTTAAGTTTCTTTACCTCTTCCGTGATCTCTTCTAGGTTGACCTAGAAGAGAAATCTTTTGTTAGCTTTGGCTAAGTGGAGAAGTATTGCTTCACGGTGACTTGTGTGATCCTACCTGACTGTTCTAAACCCTTTTGATATCTATGCACTGCTGCTGCTGCTGCTGCTGCTGCTGCTGCTGCGAAGTCGTTTCAGTCGTGTCCGAGTCTGTGTGACCCCATGGACGGCAGCCCACCAGGCCCCGCAGTCCCTGGGGTTCTCCAGGCAAGAACACTGGAGTGGGTTGCCATGTCCTCCTCCAATGCATGAAAGTGAAATGTGAAAGTGAAGTCGCTCAGTCGTGCCCGACTCTGAGCGACCCCATGGACTGCAGCCTACCAGGCTCTTCCGTCCATGAGATTTTCCAGGCAAGAGTACTGGAGTGGGGTGCCATTGCCTTCTCCCATATCTATTCACAAGCCTGCCGAAATCATTGACTTCTAGCCACCTTTGGGATGCCAATGCCCACCCACCCTTACCAGGCCGCAGAGGAGAGAAAACACTTACCACAGGAGGTCCGGGTAAGGAACAAGGAACTAACAAGCTCCCACCAACCAGGATTCTGCAGAGGTCAACAAGAGGTCAGCAAGAGATGGGAGACTGCAGTCCAGAGGTCCTAGCAACTTCCAGCGAGCAGCAAAGACCCAGCATAGTCAAAACGAATTCAATGTTACCAAAAACAAATAAATAAACGGACAGAAGTTCTTGGAACACATGACTGAGGTTAGGGGTGAGGCAGTACATGTATGTGCCAGGATACTCTTAAAGTATACTCTTAACGTAGATGAGGAGAACAAGGTAGGGGGAAAACTTACTGTTTGGTTCAGGTCGCTTCTGAGCCTTTTGGGGGAACCGACCTGAAGCCAGAGTCTAGCCGAAATACACAGGCTTTGAACATCGCTGAAGACCAACATTTCCTAAGGAAAAAACGCATTGCTTAGCTCAAGGTTTGTCTGGGAAATTCTTACACATCAGGAGATGGCTCCGAGGTGGACTTCTACAAAGAACATCCATGCCAAGGACAAGCCTGCACAGCTCTGTGCACATCTGCCCCCTCCCCCCCTCACAGCCAGCAGCATTTCCAAGTGACCTCCTAAGGCCTTCGCCAAACTACAGGGGCACCTCTGGGCTTCCTGTTTCCCTCATTTTTCGGAATCTTTTCTAAAAAAAAAGAAAAACAAAAAACAAATTAAAAAAAAAAAAAAAAAAACAACCCGCACATTTCTTCGTACAATGCCACAGTGGAAGGAACACAGGCCTTCAATATTAAGACCTAAATTTGCAAAAAACTTGGAGCTTGGTTTTTTGTTTTGTTTTGTTTTGTTTTGTTTGAATCAAACCACCACATCATTTAAAATTTTTACACGTTCTAATTATTCGGTTCCCAAACACCAAACTTGTACTGCACACGGTCCCCATGGAAAGGCCCCCTCAGCAGGACAGCCACAGATGCTGCCATGAAAGGGCAGCAGGGTGCCCTCCTCCCTTGTTTGCTGCCTGGGCGGCCACCGGGTTTTGAAACCCATGCACCCTACGAAGTTTCTAGGGTGCAATTCGTGGACCCTTCCCTTTCCCATCCCAGCAGGTGGTCAAGGGCCCGCTGGCCTCCAAAGTGCCAGAAGCAGGGCTGGGCCAGCCGGCCAGAGTTCAGGGTTCTGGCCCTTGGACTTGCAGCGGACACTAGGCTGCTTGGGAAAACCGCGCGGCTCTGACCTTTCAGCAAAGGGGTGGAGCGGTCAAGGCCTTGAGCCCAAAGGCGAGGCCTTTCTGCGACCGCCAGGTTGTGCCAACAGAGGGCGGACTACGTGGTTCCCTGCTCCACGCAGTCCCAGTTCCCTGACCTGTGGTCCGCACCCCTCCGCCGCGCCCACTGGATGCCGACCCTTGGGGACCCAGGAGCGCACGCAGTGGGCGTTCCCAGCCGCCACGGCGACCCCCGAGAGGACAACGGGGAAGCCCTCCCCCACCCCCGCCAGGAGCCGACCCCCGCCCCGCGCCGCCCCGCCCCTGCCATGCTCCCGGTGCCTTCCCAGCCGCAGTGGGGATCCCCGGAGCACAACTGGGACCGCCCCCGATCCCCGCCACGACCCGATTCCCGACCCGCGCCGCCCGGCTTCGCCCCGCCCCGGGCGCGCTCCCGGCGCGCCGCCCACCTTCACCACGGGCTCCCGGTGAGCCCCGCCCCCACGCCCGGTTCCAGGAGAGCCTCTGGGACCTCGCTCCCGCCGCCCGGTGAAACGGGAGGACAATCCATCCAGCCCACAGAGGCAATCCAAGCTGTCTAGAATTCAGGGATCCAACGAGGGCTACGGAAAGGAAAGACGACCTGACCTAGGAGGGCCATGATATTCTATAGAACCGGACAAAGTTGGTTTCCAAGGAAACTTGATTCCTTGGAACCCGGAAAGCTGGTTCTTTTCATATGCAATTCCAAACCAGGAGCTCCTTCCCAAAGCCTGCCTGGCCGCCAGCCCCACCCCCCACTCCCCAGAAAAAACGGCTCAAAGAAATCTTTTCCATCTCAGGCGGAAAACTGGAAGATGTCTTGTCTTGTCTGTCTGGATTGATGTCTGTGTCAGTGTGAGCCTTGTGATTTTTGATAATAGTGCTCAAGTTCTGAGTTCTTATTTCAATGGTCTCAAGACAAGGCAGCCCTTGCAAACCCAACTGCTTCCAATACAAGAAAACTTTGACCTCAGGGAATGTCAGAGTCCCGTGAACTGGGAACTAGTCAATATGAAATATCTAGTAGTTTTGTTTTTGCTCCTCTACTGTAGACATGTCTAAGAGTCATCAACACGAAGCACAAAATGTTCATAGTGCCTCGGTTTGTTCTGAGGTAAAAATTGCTATATCGTTCTATCTGTCACAAGCTTGTCAACAAGAAAGTACCTCGAAAGAACAGGAACAAAACGAAAAATTAAATGTGATATGAGCTTTTAGAGAAACTATGAACACTAATTACACTCGAAAATATCTGCCTATGAGAGTCTTGATTGAAGGCAGAGGAGAAGGGGACGACAGAGGCTAAGATGGTTGGATGGCATCACTGATTCGATGGACATGAGTTTGAGCAAGCCCCTGGAGTTGGTGATGGACACGGAAGCCCAGCGTCCTGCAGGCCACGGGGTCCCAAAGAGTCAGACACGACTGAGCCACTGAACTGAACTGAACATACAATCGTTTCTCCAGGTGTTTTGGTTACCCGAGTTTCTATCCTGTGCTAAACTAAGTGACGACAGTGTACTGAAGAGCTGGGTCATTTCCAAATAAATTAAAGTTCTGAAACATTCACGCCTTGAAAGGACCTCCCTTTTACACAGAAACAAAAGAGATTTTTGACTATCCAATAAGAGTGTCTGGCACCATCCTGACATGTGAAACGTAAGAAAGCAATTTTTTTTTGTTTTGTTTGGTTCTGATCTTGGGGGGTGTGTGTGTGTGTGTGTGTGTGTGTGCGTGCGTGCGTGCGTGCGGGGGAGGGGAGGGGCGGGGCGCTGCTATCACTGATAGGTATGTTCACCAATCTGTCGAATGCCAATATAAAAGTCAGTTCTTGGTTGCTGAAGGGAAATGTATGACTTGGTATTAAAAGAAGGTATGTGGCATGAAATCGCATTTTCTGAAGGAAAACGACGTCGTTCTTTCTTCCAGGTGGCAGTTTCAGGATGGGAGAAGCAAAGGAATGGGTACAGAATGGGATAAGGAGGTTGTAGGGAAAGTGGACCCCCAGAAAAGAGTGTTGTGCCTAGCACAAGGTTTCTTGAGAGGTTGAACTGCCTTTGCTAATGGATTTTAAGTTTCTTTACCTCTTCCGTGATCTCTTCTAGGTTGACCTAGAAGAGAAATCTTTTGTTAGCTTTGGCTAAGTGGAGAAGTATTGCTTCACGGTGACTTGTGTGATCCTACCTGACTGTTCTAAACCCTTTTGATATCTATGCACTGCTGCTGCTGCTGCTGCTGCTGCTGCTGCTGCTGCGAAGTCGTTTCAGTCGTGTCCGAGTCTGTGTGACCCCATGGACGGCAGCCCACCAGGCCCCGCAGTCCCTGGGGTTCTCCAGGCAAGAACACTGGAGTGGGTTGCCATGTCCTCCTCCAATGCATGAAAGTGAAATGTGAAAGTGAAGTCGCTCAGTCGTGCCCGACTCTGAGCGACCCCATGGACTGCAGCCTACCAGGCTCTTCCGTCCATGAGATTTTCCAGGCAAGAGTACTGGAGTGGGGTGCCATTGCCTTCTCCCATATCTATTCACAAGCCTGCCGAAATCATTGACTTCTAGCCACCTTTGGGATGCCAATGCCCACCCACCCTTACCAGGCCGCAGAGGAGAGAAAACACTTACCACAGGAGGTCCGGGTAAGGAACAAGGAACTAACAAGCTCCCACCAACCAGGATTCTGCAGAGGTCAACAAGAGGTCAGCAAGAGATGGGAGACTGCAGTCCAGAGGTCCTAGCAACTTCCAGCGAGCAGCAAAGACCCAGCATAGTCAAAACGAATTCAATGTTACCAAAAACAAATAAATAAACGGACAGAAGTTCTTGGAACACATGACTGAGGTTAGGGGTGAGGCAGTACATGTATGTGCCAGGATACTCTTAAAGTATACTCTTAACGTAGATGAGGAGAACAAGGTAGGGGGAAAACTTACTGTTTGGTTCAGGTCGCTTCTGAGCCTTTTGGGGGAACCGACCTGAAGCCAGAGTCTAGCCGAAATACACAGGCTTTGAACATCGCTGAAGACCAACATTTCCTAAGGAAAAAACGCATTGCTTAGCTCAAGGTTTGTCTGGGAAATTCTTACACATCAGGAGATGGCTCCGAGGTGGACTTCTACAAAGAACATCCATGCCAAGGACAAGCCTGCACAGCTCTGTGCACATCTGCCCCCTCCCCCCCTCACAGCCAGCAGCATTTCCAAGTGACCTCCTAAGGCCTTCGCCAAACTACAGGGGCACCTCTGGGCTTCCTGTTTCCCTCATTTTTCGGAATCTTTTCTAAAAAAAAAGAAAAACAAAAAACAAATTAAAAAAAAAAAAAAAAAACAACCCGCACATTTCTTCGTACAATGCCACAGTGGAAGGAACACAGGCCTTCAATATTAAGACCTAAATTTGCAAAAAACTTGGAGCTTGGTTTTTTGTTTTGTTTTGTTTTGTTTTGTTTGAATCAAACCACCACATCATTTAAAATTTTTACACGTTCTAATTATTCGGTTCCCAAACACCAAACTTGTACTGCACACGGTCCCCATGGAAAGGCCCCCTCAGCAGGACAGCCACAGATGCTGCCATGAAAGGGCAGCAGGGTGCCCTCCTCCCTTGTTTGCTGCCTGGGCGGCCACCGGGTTTTGAAACCCATGCACCCTACGAAGTTTCTAGGGTGCAATTCGTGGACCCTTCCCTTTCCCATCCCAGCAGGTGGTCAAGGGCCCGCTGGCCTCCAAAGTGCCAGAAGCAGGGCTGGGCCAGCCGGCCAGAGTTCAGGGTTCTGGCCCTTGGACTTGCAGCGGACACTAGGCTGCTTGGGAAAACCGCGCGGCTCTGACCTTTCAGCAAAGGGGTGGAGCGGTCAAGGCCTTGAGCCCAAAGGCGAGGCCTTTCTGCGACCGCCAGGTTGTGCCAACAGAGGGCGGACTACGTGGTTCCCTGCTCCACGCAGTCCCAGTTCCCTGACCTGTGGTCCGCACCCCTCCGCCGCGCCCACTGGATGCCGACCCTTGGGGACCCAGGAGCGCACGCAGTGGGCGTTCCCAGCCGCCACGGCGACCCCCGAGAGGACAACGGGGAAGCCCTCCCCCACCCCCGCCAGGAGCCGACCCCCGCCCCGCGCCGCCCCGCCCCTGCCATGCTCCCGGTGCCTTCCCAGCCGCAGTGGGGATCCCCGGAGCACAACTGGGACCGCCCCCGATCCCCGCCACGACCCGATTCCCGACCCGCGCCGCCCGGCTTCGCCCCGCCCCGGGCGCGCTCCCGGCGCGCCGCCCACCTTCACCACGGGCTCCCGGTGAGCCCCGCCCCCACGCCCGGTTCCAGGAGAGCCTCTGGGACCTCGCTCCCGCCGCCCGGTGAAACGGGAGGACAATCCATCCAGCCCACAGAGGCAATCCAAGCTGTCTAGAATTCAGGGATCCAACGAGGGCTACGGAAAGGAAAGACGACCTGACCTAGGAGGGCCATGATATTCTATAGAACCGGACAAAGTTGGTTTCCAAGGAAACTTGATTCCTTGGAACCCGGAAAGCTGGTTCTTTTCATATGCAATTCCAAACCAGGAGCTCCTTCCCAAAGCCTGCCTGGCCGCCAGCCCCACCCCCCACTCCCCAGAAAAAACGGCTCAAAGAAATCTTTTCCATCTCAGGCGGAAAACTGGAAGATGTCTTGTCTTGTCTGTCTGGATTGATGTCTGTGTCAGTGTGAGCCTTGTGATTTTTGATAATAGTGCTCAAGTTCTGAGTTCTTATTTCAATGGTCTCAAGACAAGGCAGCCCTTGCAAACCCAACTGCTTCCAATACAAGAAAACTTTGACCTCAGGGAATGTCAGAGTCCCGTGAACTGGGAACTAGTCAATATGAAATATCTAGTAGTTTTGTTTTTGCTCCTCTACTGTAGACATGTCTAAGAGTCATCAACACGAAGCACAAAATGTTCATAGTGCCTCGGTTTGTTCTGAGGTAAAAATTGCTATATCGTTCTATCTGTCACAAGCTTGTCAACAAGAAAGTACCTCGAAAGAACAGGAACAAAACGAAAAATTAAATGTGATATGAGCTTTTAGAGAAACTATGAACACTAATTACACTCGAAAATATCTGCCTATGAGAGTCTTGATTGAAGGCAGAGGAGAAGGGGACGACAGAGGCTAAGATGGTTGGATGGCATCACTGATTCGATGGACATGAGTTTGAGCAAGCCCCTGGAGTTGGTGATGGACACGGAAGCCCAGCGTCCTGCAGGCCACGGGGTCCCAAAGAGTCAGACACGACTGAGCCACTGAACTGAACTGAACATACAATCGTTTCTCCAGGTGTTTTGGTTACCCGAGTTTCTATCCTGTGCTAAACTAAGTGACGACAGTGTACTGAAGAGCTGGGTCATTTCCAAATAAATTAAAGTTCTGAAACATTCACGCCTTGAAAGGACCTCCCTTTTACACAGAAACAAAAGAGATTTTTGACTATCCAATAAGAGTGTCTGGCACCATCCTGACATGTGAAACGTAAGAAAGCAATTTTTTTTTGTTTTGTTTGGTTCTGATCTTGGGGGGTGTGTGTGTGTGTGTGTGTGTGTGTGCGTGCGTGCGTGCGTGCGGGGGAGGGGAGGGGCGGGGCGCTGCTATCACTGATAGGTATGTTCACCAATCTGTCGAATGCCAATATAAAAGTCAGTTCTTGGTTGCTGAAGGGAAATGTATGACTTGGTATTAAAAGAAGGTATGTGGCATGAAATCGCATTTTCTGAAGGAAAACGACGTCGTTCTTTCTTCCAGGTGGCAGTTTCAGGATGGGAGAAGCAAAGGAATGGGTACAGAATGGGATAAGGAGGTTGTAGGGAAAGTGGACCCCCAGAAAAGAGTGTTGTGCCTAGCACAAGGTTTCTTGAGAGGTTGAACTGCCTTTGCTAATGGATTTTAAGTTTCTTTACCTCTTCCGTGATCTCTTCTAGGTTGACCTAGAAGAGAAATCTTTTGTTAGCTTTGGCTAAGTGGAGAAGTATTGCTTCACGGTGACTTGTGTGATCCTACCTGACTGTTCTAAACCCTTTTGATATCTATGCACTGCTGCTGCTGCTGCTGCTGCTGCTGCTGCTGCTGCGAAGTCGTTTCAGTCGTGTCCGAGTCTGTGTGACCCCATGGACGGCAGCCCACCAGGCCCCGCAGTCCCTGGGGTTCTCCAGGCAAGAACACTGGAGTGGGTTGCCATGTCCTCCTCCAATGCATGAAAGTGAAATGTGAAAGTGAAGTCGCTCAGTCGTGCCCGACTCTGAGCGACCCCATGGACTGCAGCCTACCAGGCTCTTCCGTCCATGAGATTTTCCAGGCAAGAGTACTGGAGTGGGGTGCCATTGCCTTCTCCCATATCTATTCACAAGCCTGCCGAAATCATTGACTTCTAGCCACCTTTGGGATGCCAATGCCCACCCACCCTTACCAGGCCGCAGAGGAGAGAAAACACTTACCACAGGAGGTCCGGGTAAGGAACAAGGAACTAACAAGCTCCCACCAACCAGGATTCTGCAGAGGTCAACAAGAGGTCAGCAAGAGATGGGAGACTGCAGTCCAGAGGTCCTAGCAACTTCCAGCGAGCAGCAAAGACCCAGCATAGTCAAAACGAATTCAATGTTACCAAAAACAAATAAATAAACGGACAGAAGTTCTTGGAACACATGACTGAGGTTAGGGGTGAGGCAGTACATGTATGTGCCAGGATACTCTTAAAGTATACTCTTAACGTAGATGAGGAGAACAAGGTAGGGGGAAAACTTACTGTTTGGTTCAGGTCGCTTCTGAGCCTTTTGGGGGAACCGACCTGAAGCCAGAGTCTAGCCGAAATACACAGGCTTTGAACATCGCTGAAGACCAACATTTCCTAAGGAAAAAACGCATTGCTTAGCTCAAGGTTTGTCTGGGAAATTCTTACACATCAGGAGATGGCTCCGAGGTGGACTTCTACAAAGAACATCCATGCCAAGGACAAGCCTGCACAGCTCTGTGCACATCTGCCCCCTCCCCCCCTCACAGCCAGCAGCATTTCCAAGTGACCTCCTAAGGCCTTCGCCAAACTACAGGGGCACCTCTGGGCTTCCTGTTTCCCTCATTTTTCGGAATCTTTTCTAAAAAAAAAGAAAAACAAAAAACAAATTAAAAAAAAAAAAAAAAAACAACCCGCACATTTCTTCGTACAATGCCACAGTGGAAGGAACACAGGCCTTCAATATTAAGACCTAAATTTGCAAAAAACTTGGAGCTTGGTTTTTTGTTTTGTTTTGTTTTGTTTTGTTTGAATCAAACCACCACATCATTTAAAATTTTTACACGTTCTAATTATTCGGTTCCCAAACACCAAACTTGTACTGCACACGGTCCCCATGGAAAGGCCCCCTCAGCAGGACAGCCACAGATGCTGCCATGAAAGGGCAGCAGGGTGCCCTCCTCCCTTGTTTGCTGCCTGGGCGGCCACCGGGTTTTGAAACCCATGCACCCTACGAAGTTTCTAGGGTGCAATTCGTGGACCCTTCCCTTTCCCATCCCAGCAGGTGGTCAAGGGCCCGCTGGCCTCCAAAGTGCCAGAAGCAGGGCTGGGCCAGCCGGCCAGAGTTCAGGGTTCTGGCCCTTGGACTTGCAGCGGACACTAGGCTGCTTGGGAAAACCGCGCGGCTCTGACCTTTCAGCAAAGGGGTGGAGCGGTCAAGGCCTTGAGCCCAAAGGCGAGGCCTTTCTGCGACCGCCAGGTTGTGCCAACAGAGGGCGGACTACGTGGTTCCCTGCTCCACGCAGTCCCAGTTCCCTGACCTGTGGTCCGCACCCCTCCGCCGCGCCCACTGGATGCCGACCCTTGGGGACCCAGGAGCGCACGCAGTGGGCGTTCCCAGCCGCCACGGCGACCCCCGAGAGGACAACGGGGAAGCCCTCCCCCACCCCCGCCAGGAGCCGACCCCCGCCCCGCGCCGCCCCGCCCCTGCCATGCTCCCGGTGCCTTCCCAGCCGCAGTGGGGATCCCCGGAGCACAACTGGGACCGCCCCCGATCCCCGCCACGACCCGATTCCCGACCCGCGCCGCCCGGCTTCGCCCCGCCCCGGGCGCGCTCCCGGCGCGCCGCCCACCTTCACCACGGGCTCCCGGTGAGCCCCGCCCCCACGCCCGGTTCCAGGAGAGCCTCTGGGACCTCGCTCCCGCCGCCCGGTGAAACGGGAGGACAATCCATCCAGCCCACAGAGGCAATCCAAGCTGTCTAGAATTCAGGGATCCAACGAGGGCTACGGAAAGGAAAGACGACCTGACCTAGGAGGGCCATGATATTCTATAGAACCGGACAAAGTTGGTTTCCAAGGAAACTTGATTCCTTGGAACCCGGAAAGCTGGTTCTTTTCATATGCAATTCCAAACCAGGAGCTCCTTCCCAAAGCCTGCCTGGCCGCCAGCCCCACCCCCCACTCCCCAGAAAAAACGGCTCAAAGAAATCTTTTCCATCTCAGGCGGAAAACTGGAAGATGTCTTGTCTTGTCTGTCTGGATTGATGTCTGTGTCAGTGTGAGCCTTGTGATTTTTGATAATAGTGCTCAAGTTCTGAGTTCTTATTTCAATGGTCTCAAGACAAGGCAGCCCTTGCAAACCCAACTGCTTCCAATACAAGAAAACTTTGACCTCAGGGAATGTCAGAGTCCCGTGAACTGGGAACTAGTCAATATGAAATATCTAGTAGTTTTGTTTTTGCTCCTCTACTGTAGACATGTCTAAGAGTCATCAACATGAAGCACAAAATGTTCATAGTGCCTCGGTTTGTTCTAAGGTAAAAATTGCTATATCGTTCTATCTGTCACAAGCTTGTCAACAAGAAAGTACCTCGAAAGAACAGGAACAAAACGAAAAATTAAATGTGATATGAGCTTTTAGAGAAACTATGAACACTAATTACACTCGAAAATATCTGCCTATGAGAGTCTTGATTGAAGGCAGAGGAGAAGGGGACGACAGAGGCTAAGATGGTTGGATGGCATCACTGATTCGATGGACATGAGTTTGAGCAAGCCCCTGGAGTTGGTGATGGACACGGAAGCCCAGCGTCCTGCAGGCCACGGGGTCCCAAAGAGTCAGACACGACTGAGCCACTGAACTGAACTGAACATACAATCGTTTCTCCAGGTGTTTTGGTTACCCGAGTTTCTATCCTGTGCTAAACTAAGTGACGACAGTGTACTGAAGAGCTGGGTCATTTCCAAATAAATTAAAGTTCTGAAACATTCACGCCTTGAAAGGACCTCCCTTTTACACAGAAACAAAAGAGATTTTTGACTATCCAATAAGAGTGTCTGGCACCATCCTGACATGTGAAACGTAAGAAAGCAATTTTTTTTGTTTTGTTTGGTTCTGATCTTGGGGGTGTGTGTGTGTGTGTGTGTGTGTGCGTGCGTGCGTGCGTGCGGGGGAGGGGAGGGGCGCTACTATCACTGATAGGTATGTTCACCAATCTGTCGAATGCCAATATAAAAGTCAGTTCTTGGTTGCTGAAGGGAAATGTATGACTTGGTATTAAAAGAAGGTATGTGGCATGAAATCGCATTTTCTGAAGGAAAACGACGTCGTTCTTTCTTCCAGGTGGCAGTTTCAGGATGGGAGAAGCAAAGGAATGGGTACAGAATGGGATAAGGAGGTTGTAGGGAAAGTGGACCCCCAGAAAAGAGTGTTGTGCCTAGCACAAGGTTTCTTGAGAGGTTGAACTGCCTTTGCTAATGGATTTTAAGTTTCTTTACCTCTTCCGTGATCTCTTCTAGGTTGACCTAGAACAGAAATCTTTTGTTAGCTTTGGCTAAGTGGAGAAGTATTGCTTCACGGTGACTTGTGTGATCCTACCTGACTGTTCTAAACCCTTTTGATATCTATGCACTGCTGCTGCTGCTGCTGCTGCTGCTGCTGCGAAGTCGTTTCAGTCGTGTCCGAGTCTGTGTGACCCCATGGACGGCAGCCCACCAGGCCCCGCAGTCCCTGGGGTTCTCCAGGCAAGAACACTGGAGTGGGTTGCCATGTCCTCCTCCAATGCATGAAAGTGAAATGTGAAAGTGAAGTCGCTCAGTCGTGCCCGACTCTGAGCGACCCCATGGACTGCAGCCTACCAGGCTCTTCCGTCCATGAGATTTTCCAGGCAAGAGTACTGGAGTGGGGTGCCATTGCCTTCTCCCATATCTATTCACAAGCCTGCCTAAATCATTGACTTCTAGCCACCTTTGGGATGCCAATGCCCACCCACCCTTACCAGGCCGCAGAGGAGAGAAAACACTTACCACAGGAGGTCCGGGTAAGGAACAAGGAACTAACAAGCTCCCACCAACCAGGATTCTGCAGAGGTCAACAAGAGGTCAGCAAGAGATGGGAGACTGCAGTCCAGAGGTCCTAGCAACTTCCAGCGAGCAGCAAAGACCCAGCATAGTCAAAACGAATTCAATGTTACCAAAAACAAATAAATAAACGGACAGAAGTTCTTGGAACACATGACTGAGGTTAGGGGTGAGGCAGTACATGTATGTGCCAGGATACTCTTAAAGTATACTCTTAACGTAGATGAGGAGAACAAGGTAGGAGGAAAACTTACTGTTTGGTTCAGGTCGCTTCTGAGCCTTTTGGGGGAACCGACCTGAAGCCAGAGTCTAGCCGAAATACACAGGCTTTGAACATCGCTGAAGACCAACATTTCCTAAGGAAAAAACGCATTGCTTAGCTCAAGGTTTGTCTGGGAAATTCTTACACATCAGGAGATGGCTCCGAGGTGGATTTCTACAAAGAACATCCATGCAAAGGACAAGCCTGCACAGCTCTGTGCACATCTGCCCCCTCCCCCCCTCACAGCCAGCAGCATTTCCAAGTGACCTCCTAAGGCCTTCGCCAAACTACAGGGGCACCTCTGGGCTTCCTGTTTCCCTCATTTTTCGGAATCTTTTCTAAAAAAAAAGAAAAACAAAAAACAAATTAAAAAAAAAAAAAAAAAAACCCGCACATTTCTTCGTACAATGCCACAGTGGAAGGAACACAGGCCTTCAATATTAAGACCTAAATTTGCAAAAAACTTGGAGCTTGGTTTTTTGTTTTGTTTTGTTTTGTTTTGTTTGAATCAAACCACCACATCATTTAAAATTTTTACACGTTCTAATTATTCGGTTCCAAAACACCAAACTTGTACTGCACACGGTCCCCATGGAAAGGCCCCCTCAGCAGGACAGCCACAGATGCTGCCATGAAAGGGCAGCAGGGTGCCCTCCTCCCTTGTTTGCTGCCTGGGCGGCCACCGGGTTTTGAAACCCATGCACCCTACTAAGTTTCTAGGGTGCAATTCGTGGACCCTTCCCTTTCCCATCCCAGCAGGTGGTCAAGGGCCCGCTGGCCTCCAAAGTGCCAGAAGCAGGGCTGGGCCAGCCGGCCAGAGTTCAGGGTTCTGGCCCTTGGACTTGCAGCGGACACTAGGCTGCTTGGGAAAACCGCGCGGCTCTGACCTTTCAGCAAAGGGGTGGAGCGGTCAAGGCCTTGAGCCCAAAGGCGAGGCCTTTCTGCGACCGCCAGGTTGTGCCAACAGAGGGCGGACTACGTGGTTCCCTGCTCCACGCAGTCCCAGTTCCCTGACCTGTGGTCCGCACCCCTCCGCCGCGCCCACTGGATGCCGACCCTTGGGGACCCAGGAGCGCACGCAGTGGGCGTTCCCAGCCGCCACGGCGACCCCCGAGAGGACAACGGGGAAGCCCTCCCCCACCCCCGCCAGGAGCCGACCCCCGCCCCGCGCCGCCCCGCCCCTGCCATGCTCCCGGTGCCTTCCCAGCCGCAGTGGGGATCCCCGGAGCACAACTGGGACCGCCCCCCATCCCCGCCACGACCCGATTCCCGACCCGCGCCGCCCGGCTTCGCCCCGCCCCGGGCGCGCTCCCGGTGCGCTGCCCACCTTCACCACGGGCTCCCGGTGAGCCCCGCCCCCACGCCCGGTTCCAGGAGAGCCTCTGGGACCTCGCTCCCGCCGCCTGGTGAAACGGGAGGACAATACCTCCAGCCCACAGAGGCAATCCAAGCTGTCTAGAATTCAGGGATCAAACGAGGACTACGGAAAGGAAAGATGACCTGACCTAGGAGGGCCATGATATTCTATAGAACCGGACAAAGTTGGTTTCCAAGGAAACTTGATTCCTTGGAACCCGGAAAGCTGGTTCTTTTCATATGCAATTCCAAACCATGAGCTCCTTCCCAAAGCCTGCCTGGCCGCCAGCCCCACCCCCCACTCCCCAGAAAAAACGGCTCAAAGAAATCTTTTCCATCTCAGGCGGAAAACTGGAAGATGTCTTGTCTTGTTTGTCTGGATTGATGTATGTGTCAGTGTGAGCCTTGTGATTTTTGATAATAGTCCGACCTCGCCGTCGTACCTCGTGAGAAACCGCACACTGGGGCCGCCGCTCGAGAACAACCCCGAGATTCCCCCGTCATCGAGAGATGAGGGCCTTCGTCTCCTGCATGGCCTAGAGACCAATCTCGCGACCTCTCTCCAAACGCCTCAGGAGGCTTGACTCCCTTGAGTCCACCCAGTGAGCTCCAAGAGATACCCGTCGCGATTCGAGAGCAGAGCGGGGTTCTTTGCTTCCACTCGAGATGAATGCCGGTCTCCCCGGGTGCGTCTGGAATGCAACCCCGAGATCCCTGTCGCCCCTGGAGAGGAACATTGGCTTCTGGACACAAGCCTAGATGAGGTCTATTGGCCCTGCAGTCACTCGAGAGCAATCCCCAGCTTTCCTTCGCAACTCGAATGGAAGATTGGACTTGCCTGGGCCAACACAAGAGGCATCCTGAATTCCCCGTCGTAACTCGAGAATCCCGCCGTAACTCGAGAAAAACCACGTGGCTCCCCCGTCATCGCAAGATGAAGCCCTTTCCCGCTACAGCGTCTCAGGAGAAGTCCCACGTTAGGAATTGGAGGTCGAAAGGGCACTTGGCACCCTTGATGCGACCCACAAAGTTCCCCGAAATCCCGGTCTCCCTCGAGAGGAACACTGAGGTTTTCCGGCACCCCCTCCTCTGAGCCCTTTCTCCCCTCCTGATCTGGACAGGAGGGTCGACTCCCCTGCTTTGTCTGGAAGGGGTTCCCGACCTTCCGGTCGCACCTCAGGATGAGGCCGGTCTCACGAAGACATTCCAGACGTGGCCTCGTGGGTGGTTCCACATTCCGTAGGACCCCGATTTCCCGGTCCCCTCTTGATAAGAACCCGATGCCCGGACACCTCTCCGAACTCCACCCTGTGAATGAAGTCAACACGAAGGGGCAGTTTTTCCGTGCATCGTTCGGAAAAAACCCCAGGTTCCAAATACAGCTCGACAAGCGGCCTCTCTCCCCGGGGACATCTCGAGAGGCAAGCGGAGTTCCATGCCTCAACCCAAGACGAGGCCTGACTCTCCTGTCCCCAGTCTGCAGGGACCCTGCGATCGGAGTCTGAAATCAGAGGTACCCTGCGGTTCCTGCCTCAACTGGAGATGAGGCCCTCTTCCAATGCACCAAACCCAGTGGAGTCCCGAGAGGCCCCTCCCACCTCCAGTTTCCCTGGCTTCTCAGAGCCACCATGAGAAGCCCCCTGAGGTCACCTGCACAAGTCGAGGGAACCCAGGGTTTCCTGCCTCAACCCGAGAAAGACCTCGAGAGACCTTCTTCAACACGTCTCGAGGCCAGATTCCCCTCCCATGGCTCGGGAGCAGTGACGCGCTCCCCCTCGCCACTCGCATGGAGACCCGACTTCCCTGGCGCCCCACGAGAGGCTCACTGACCTCGCCGTCGTACCTCGTGAGAAACCGCACACTGGGGCCGCCGCTCGAGAACAACCCCGAGATTCCCCCGTCATCGAGAGATGAGGGCCTTCGTCTCCTGCATGGCCTAGAGACCAATCTCGCGACCTCTCTCCAAACGCCTCAGGAGGCTTGACTCCCTTGAGTCCACCCAGTGAGCTCCAAGAGATACCCGTCGCGATTCGAGAGCAGAGCGGGGTTCTTTGCTTCCACTCGAGATGAATGCCTGTCTCCCCGGGTGCGTCTGGAATGCAACCCCGAGATCCCTGTCGCCCCTGGAGAGGAACATTGGCTTCTGGACACAAGCCTAGATGAGGTCTATTGGCCCTGCAGTCACTCGAGAGCAATCCCCAGCTTTCCTTCGCAACTCGAATGGAAGATTGGACTTGCCTGGGCCAACACAAGAGGCATCCTGAATTCCCCGTCGTAACTCGAGAATCCCGCCGTAACTCGAGAAAAACCACGTGGCTCCCCCGTCATCGCAAGATGAAGCCCTTTCCCGCTACAGCGTCTCAGGAGAAGTCCCACGTTAGGAATTGGAGGTCGAAAGGGCACTTGGCACCCTTGATGCGACCCACAAAGTTCCCCGAAATCCCGGTCTCCCTCGAGAGGAACACTGAGGTTTTCCGGCACCCCCTCCTCTGAGCCCTTTCTCCCCTCCTGATCTGGACAGGAGGGTCGACTCCCCTGCTTTGTCTGGAAGGGGTTCCCGACCTTCCGGTCGCACCTCAGGATGAGGCCGGTCTCACGAAGACATTCCAGACGTGGCCTCGTGGGTGGTTCCACATTCCGTAGGACCCCGATTTCCCGGTCCCCTCTTGATAAGAACCCGATGCCCGGACACCTCTCCGAACTCCACCCTGTGAATGAAGTCAACACGAAGGGGCAGTTTTTCCGTGCATCGTTCGGAAAAAACCCCAGGTTCCAAATACAGCTCGACAAGCGGCCTCTCTCCCCGGGGACATCTCGAGAGGCAAGCGGAGTTCCATGCCTCAACCCAAGACGAGGCCTGACTCTCCTGTCCCCAGTCTGCAGGGACCCTGCGATCGGAGTCTGAAATCAGAGGTACCCTGCGGTTCCTGCCTCAACTGGAGATGAGGCCCTCTTCCAATGCACCAAACCCAGTGGAGTCCCGAGAGGCCCCTCCCACCTCCAGTTTCCCTGGCTTCTCAGAGCCACCATGAGAAGCCCCCTGAGGTCACCTGCACAAGTCGAGGGAACCCAGGGTTTCCTGCCTCAACCCGAGAAAGACCTCGAGAGACCTTCTTCAACACGTCTCGAGGCCAGATTCCCCTCCCATGGCTCGGGAGCAGTGACGCGCTCCCCCTCGCCACTCGCATGGAGACCCGACTTCCCTGGCGCCCCACGAGAGGCTCACTGACCTCGCCGTCGTACCTCGTGAGAAACCGCACACTGGGGCCGCCGCTCGAGAACAACCCCGAGATTCCCCCGTCATCGAGAGATGAGGGCCTTCGTCTCCTGCATGGCCTAGAGACCAATCTCGCGACCTCTCTCCAAACGCCTCAGGAGGCTTGACTCCCTTGAGTCCACCCAGTGAGCTCCAAGAGATACCCGTCGCGATTCGAGAGCAGAGCGGGGTTCTTTGCTTCCACTCGAGATGAATGCCTGTCTCCCCGGGTGCGTCTGGAATGCAACCCCGAGATCCCTGTCGCCCCTGGAGAGGAACATTGGCTTCTGGACACAAGCCTAGATGAGGTCTATTGGCCCTGCAGTCACTCGAGAGCAATCCCCAGCTTTCCTTCGCAACTCGAATGGAAGATTGGACTTGCCTGGGCCAACACAAGAGGCATCCTGAATTCCCCGTCGTAACTCGAGAATCCCGCCGTAACTCGAGAAAAACCACGTGGCTCCCCCGTCATCGCAAGATGAAGCCCTTTCCCGCTACAGCGTCTCAGGAGAAGTCCCACGTTAGGAATTGGAGGTCGAAAGGGCACTTGGCACCCTTGATGCGACCCACAAAGTTCCCCGAAATCCCGGTCTCCCTCGAGAGGAACACTGAGGTTTTCCGGCACCCCCTCCTCTGAGCCCTTTCTCCCCTCCTGATCTGGACAGGAGGGTCGACTCCCCTGCTTTGTCTGGAAGGGGTTCCCGACCTTCCGGTCGCACCTCAGGATGAGGCCGGTCTCACGAAGACATTCCAGACGTGGCCTCGTGGGTGGTTCCACATTCCGTAGGACCCCGATTTCCCGGTCCCCTCTTGATAAGAACCCGATGCCCGGACACCTCTCCGAACTCCACCCTGTGAATGAAGTCAACACGAAGGGGCAGTTTTTCCGTGCATCGTTCGGAAAAAACCCCAGGTTCCAAATACAGCTCGACAAGCGGCCTCTCTCCCCGGGGACATCTCGAGAGGCAAGCGGAGTTCCATGCCTCAACCCAAGACGAGGCCTGACTCTCCTGTCCCCAGTCTGCAGGGACCCTGCGATCGGAGTCTGAAATCAGAGGTACCCTGCGGTTCCTGCCTCAACTGGAGATGAGGCCCTCTTCCAATGCACCAAACCCAGTGGAGTCCCGAGAGGCCCCTCCCACCTCCAGTTTCCCTGGCTTCTCAGAGCCACCATGAGAAGCCCCCTGAGGTCACCTGCACAAGTCGAGGGAACCCAGGGTTTCCTGCCTCAACCCGAGAAAGACCTCGAGAGACCTTCTTCAACACGTCTCGAGGCCAGATTCCCCTCCCATGGCTCGGGAGCAGTGACGCGCTCCCCCTCGCCACTCGCATGGAGACCCGACTTCCCTGGCGCCCCACGAGAGGCTCACTGACCTCGCCGTCGTACCTCGTGAGAAACCGCACACTGGGGCCGCCGCTCGAGAACAACCCCGAGATTCCCCCGTCATCGAGAGATGAGGGCCTTCGTCTCCTGCATGGCCTAGAGACCAATCTCGCGACCTCTCTCCAAACGCCTCAGGAGGCTTGACTCCCTTGAGTCCACCCAGTGAGCTCCAAGAGATACCCGTCGCGATTCGAGAGCAGAGCGGGGTTCTTTGCTTCCACTCGAGATGAATGCCTGTCTCCCCGGGTGCGTCTGGAATGCAACCCCGAGATCCCTGTCGCCCCTGGAGAGGAACATTGGCTTCTGGACACAAGCCTAGATGAGGTCTATTGGCCCTGCAGTCACTCGAGAGCAATCCCCAGCTTTCCTTCGCAACTCGAATGGAAGATTGGACTTGCCTGGGCCAACACAAGAGGCATCCTGAATTCCCCGTCGTAACTCGAGAATCCCGCCGTAACTCGAGAAAAACCACGTGGCTCCCCCGTCATCGCAAGATGAAGCCCTTTCCCGCTACAGCGTCTCAGGAGAAGTCCCACGTTAGGAATTGGAGGTCGAAAGGGCACTTGGCACCCTTGATGCGACCCACAAAGTTCCCCGAAATCCCGGTCTCCCTCGAGAGGAACACTGAGGTTTTCCGGCACCCCCTCCTCTGAGCCCTTTCTCCCCTCCTGATCTGGACAGGAGGGTCGACTCCCCTGCTTTGTCTGGAAGGGGTTCCCGACCTTCCGGTCGCACCTCAGGATGAGGCCGGTCTCACGAAGACATTCCAGACGTGGCCTCGTGGGTGGTTCCACATTCCGTAGGACCCCGATTTCCCGGTCCCCTCTTGATAAGAACCCGATGCCCGGACACCTCTCCGAACTCCACCCTGTGAATGAAGTCAACACGAAGGGGCAGTTTTTCCGTGCATCGTTCGGAAAAAACCCCAGGTTCCAAATACAGCTCGACAAGCGGCCTCTCTCCCCGGGGACATCTCGAGAGGCAAGCGGAGTTCCATGCCTCAACCCAAGACGAGGCCTGACTCTCCTGTCCCCAGTCTGCAGGGACCCTGCGATCGGAGTCTGAAATCAGAGGTACCCTGCGGTTCCTGCCTCAACTGGAGATGAGGCCCTCTTCCAATGCACCAAACCCAGTGGAGTCCCGAGAGGCCCCTCCCACCTCCAGTTTCCCTGGCTTCTCAGAGCCACCATGAGAAGCCCCCTGAGGTCACCTGCACAAGTCGAGGGAACCCAGGGTTTCCTGCCTCAACCCGAGAAAGACCTCGAGAGACCTTCTTCAACACGTCTCGAGGCCAGATTCCCCTACCATGGCTCGGGAGCAGTGACGCGCTCCCCCTCGCCACTCGCATGGAGACCCGACTTCCCTGGCGCCCCACGAGAGGCTCACTGACCTCGCCGTCGTACCTCGTGAGAAACCGCACACTGGGGCCGCCGCTCGAGAACAACCCCGAGATTCCCCCGTCATCGAGAGATGAGGGCCTTCGTCTCCTGCATGGCCTAGAGACCAATCTCGCGACCTCTCTCCAAACGCCTCAGGAGGCTTGACTCCCTTGAGTCCACCCAGTGAGCTCCAAGAGATACCCGTCGCGATTCGAGAGCAGAGCGGGGTTCTTTGCTTCCACTCGAGATGAATGCCTGTCTCCCCGGGTGCGTCTGGAATGCAACCCCGAGATCCCTGTCGCCCCTGGAGAGGAACATTGGCTTCTGGACACAAGCCTAGATGAGGTCTATTGGCCCTGCAGTCACTCGAGAGCAATCCCCAGCTTTCCTTCGCAACTCGAATGGAAGATTGGACTTGCCTGGGCCAACACAAGAGGCATCCTGAATTCCCCGTCGTAACTCGAGAATCCCGCCGTAACTCGAGAAAAACCACGTGGCTCCCCCGTCATCGCAAGATGAAGCCCTTTCCCGCTACAGCGTCTCAGGAGAAGTCCCACGTTAGGAATTGGAGGTCGAAAGGGCACTTGGCACCCTTGATGCGACCCACAAAGTTCCCCGAAATCCCGGTCTCCCTCGAGAGGAACACTGAGGTTTTCCGGCACCCCCTCCTCTGAGCCCTTTCTCCCCTCCTGATCTGGACAGGAGGGTCGACTCCCCTGCTTTGTCTGGAAGGGGTTCCCGACCTTCCGGTCGCACCTCAGGATGAGGCCGGTCTCACGAAGACATTCCAGACGTGGCCTCGTGGGTGGTTCCACATTCCGTAGGACCCCGATTTCCCGGTCCCCTCTTGATAAGAACCCGATGCCCGGACACCTCTCCGAACTCCACCCTGTGAATGAAGTCAACACGAAGGGGCAGTTTTTCCGTGCATCGTTCGGAAAAAACCCCAGGTTCCAAATACAGCTCGACAAGCGGCCTCTCTCCCCGGGGACATCTCGAGAGGCAAGCGGAGTTCCATGCCTCAACCCAAGACGAGGCCTGACTCTCCTGTCCCCAGTCTGCAGGGACCCTGCGATCGGAGTCTGAAATCAGAGGTACCCTGCGGTTCCTGCCTCAACTGGAGATGAGGCCCTCTTCCAATGCACCAAACCCAGTGGAGTCCCGAGAGGCCCCTCCCACCTCCAGTTTCCCTGGCTTCTCAGAGCCACCATGAGAAGCCCCCTGAGGTCACCTGCACAAGTCGAGGGAACCCAGGGTTTCCTGCCTCAACCCGAGAAAGACCTCGAGAGACCTTCTTCAACACGTCTCGAGGCCAGATTCCCCTACCATGGCTCGGGAGCAGTGACGCGCTCCCCCTCGCCACTCGCATGGAGACCCGACTTCCCTGGCGCCCCACGAGAGGCTCACTGACCTCGCCGTCGTACCTCGTGAGAAACCGCACACTGGGGCCGCCGCTCGAGAACAACCCCGAGATTCCCCCGTCATCGAGAGATGAGGGCCTTCGTCTCCTGCATGGCCTAGAGACCAATCTCGCGACCTCTCTCCAAACGCCTCAGGAGGCTTGACTCCCTTGAGTCCACCCAGTGAGCTCCAAGAGATACCCGTCGCGATTCGAGAGCAGAGCGGGGTTCTTTGCTTCCACTCGAGATGAATGCCTGTCTCCCCGGGTGCGTCTGGAATGCAACCCCGAGATCCCTGTCGCCCCTGGAGAGGAACATTGGCTTCTGGACACAAGCCTAGATGAGGTCTATTGGCCCTGCAGTCACTCGAGAGCAATCCCCAGCTTTCCTTCGCAACTCGAATGGAAGATTGGACTTGCCTGGGCCAACACAAGAGGCATCCTGAATTCCCCGTCGTAACTCGAGAATCCCGCCGTAACTCGAGAAAAACCACGTGGCTCCCCCGTCATCGCAAGATGAAGCCCTTTCCCGCTACAGCGTCTCAGGAGAAGTCCCACGTTAGGAATTGGAGGTCGAAAGGGCACTTGGCACCCTTGATGCGACCCACAAAGTTCCCCGAAATCCCGGTCTCCCTCGAGAGGAACACTGAGGTTTTCCGGCACCCCCTCCTCTGAGCCCTTTCTCCCCTCCTGATCTGGACAGGAGGGTCGACTCCCCTGCTTTGTCTGGAAGGGGTTCCCGACCTTCCGGTCGCACCTCAGGATGAGGCCGGTCTCACGAAGACATTCCAGACGTGGCCTCGTGGGTGGTTCCACATTCCGTAGGACCCCGATTTCCCGGTCCCCTCTTGATAAGAACCCGATGCCCGGACACCTCTCCGAACTCCACCCTGTGAATGAAGTCAACACGAAGGGGCAGTTTTTCCGTGCATCGTTCGGAAAAAACCCCAGGTTCCAAATACAGCTCGACAAGCGGCCTCTCTCCCCGGGGACATCTCGAGAGGCAAGCGGAGTTCCATGCCTCAACCCAAGACGAGGCCTGACTCTCCTGTCCCCAGTCTGCAGGGACCCTGCGATCGGAGTCTGAAATCAGAGGTACCCTGCGGTTCCTGCCTCAACTGGAGATGAGGCCCTCTTCCAATGCACCAAACCCAGTGGAGTCCCGAGAGGCCCCTCCCACCTCCAGTTTCCCTGGCTTCTCAGAGCCACCATGAGAAGCCCCCTGAGGTCACCTGCACAAGTCGAGGGAACCCAGGGTTTCCTGCCTCAACCCGAGAAAGACCTCGAGAGACCTTCTTCAACACGTCTCGAGGCCAGATTCCCCTCCCATGGCTCGGGAGCAGTGACGCGCTCCCCCTCGCCACTCGCATGGAGACCCGACTTCCCTGGCGCCCCACGAGAGGCTCACTGACCTCGCCGTCGTACCTCGTGAGAAACCGCACACTGGGGCCGCCGCTCGAGAACAACCCCGAGATTCCCCCGTCATCGAGAGATGAGGGCCTTCGTCTCCTGCATGGCCTAGAGACCAATCTCGCGACCTCTCTCCAAACGCCTCAGGAGGCTTGACTCCCTTGAGTCCACCCAGTGAGCTCCAAGAGATACCCGTCGCGATTCGAGAGCAGAGCGGGGTTCTTTGCTTCCACTCGAGATGAATGCCTGTCTCCCCGGGTGCGTCTGGAATGCAACCCCGAGATCCCTGTCGCCCCTGGAGAGGAACATTGGCTTCTGGACACAAGCCTAGATGAGGTCTATTGGCCCTGCAGTCACTCGAGAGCAATCCCCAGCTTTCCTTCGCAACTCGAATGGAAGATTGGACTTGCCTGGGCCAACACAAGAGGCATCCTGAATTCCCCGTCGTAACTCGAGAATCCCGCCGTAACTCGAGAAAAACCACGTGGCTCCCCCGTCATCGCAAGATGAAGCCCTTTCCCGCTACAGCGTCTCAGGAGAAGTCCCACGTTAGGAATTGGAGGTCGAAAGGGCACTTGGCACCCTTGATGCGACCCACAAAGTTCCCCGAAATCCCGGTCTCCCTCGAGAGGAACACTGAGGTTTTCCGGCACCCCCTCCTCTGAGCCCTTTCTCCCCTCCTGATCTGGACAGGAGGGTCGACTCCCCTGCTTTGTCTGGAAGGGGTTCCCGACCTTCCGGTCGCACCTCAGGATGAGGCCGGTCTCACGAAGACATTCCAGACGTGGCCTCGTGGGTGGTTCCACATTCCGTAGGACCCCGATTTCCCGGTCCCCTCTTGATAAGAACCCGATGCCCGGACACCTCTCCGAACTCCACCCTGTGAATGAAGTCAACACGAAGGGGCAGTTTTTCCGTGCATCGTTCGGAAAAAACCCCAGGTTCCAAATACAGCTCGACAAGCGGCCTCTCTCCCCGGGGACATCTCGAGAGGCAAGCGGAGTTCCATGCCTCAACCCAAGACGAGGCCTGACTCTCCTGTCCCCAGTCTGCAGGGACCCTGCGATCGGAGTCTGAAATCAGAGGTACCCTGCGGTTCCTGCCTCAACTGGAGATGAGGCCCTCTTCCAATGCACCAAACCCAGTGGAGTCCCGAGAGGCCCCTCCCACCTCCAGTTTCCCTGGCTTCTCAGAGCCACCATGAGAAGCCCCCTGAGGTCACCTGCACAAGTCGAGGGAACCCAGGGTTTCCTGCCTCAACCCGAGAAAGACCTCGAGAGACCTTCTTCAACACGTCTCGAGGCCAGATTCCCCTACCATGGCTCGGGAGCAGTGACGCGCTCCCCCTCGCCACTCGCATGGAGACCCGACTTCCCTGGCGCCCCACGAGAGGCTCACTGACCTCGCCGTCGTACCTCGTGAGAAACCGCACACTGGGGCCGCCGCTCGAGAACAACCCCGAGATTCCCCCGTCATCGAGAGATGAGGGCCTTCGTCTCCTGCATGGCCTAGAGACCAATCTCGCGACCTCTCTCCAAACGCCTCAGGAGGCTTGACTCCCTTGAGTCCACCCAGTGAGCTCCAAGAGATACCCGTCGCGATTCGAGAGCAGAGCGGGGTTCTTTGCTTCCACTCGAGATGAATGCCTGTCTCCCCGGGTGCGTCTGGAATGCAACCCCGAGATCCCTGTCGCCCCTGGAGAGGAACATTGGCTTCTGGACACAAGCCTAGATGAGGTCTATTGGCCCTGCAGTCACTCGAGAGCAATCCCCAGCTTTCCTTCGCAACTCGAATGGAAGATTGGACTTGCCTGGGCCAACACAAGAGGCATCCTGAATTCCCCGTCGTAACTCGAGAATCCCGCCGTAACTCGAGAAAAACCACGTGGCTCCCCCGTCATCGCAAGATGAAGCCCTTTCCCGCTACAGCGTCTCAGGAGAAGTCCCACGTTAGGAATTGGAGGTCGAAAGGGCACTTGGCACCCTTGATGCGACCCACAAAGTTCCCCGAAATCCCGGTCTCCCTCGAGAGGAACACTGAGGTTTTCCGGCACCCCCTCCTCTGAGCCCTTTCTCCCCTCCTGATCTGGACAGGAGGGTCGACTCCCCTGCTTTGTCTGGAAGGGGTTCCCGACCTTCCGGTCGCACCTCAGGATGAGGCCGGTCTCACGAAGACATTCCAGACGTGGCCTCGTGGGTGGTTCCACATTCCGTAGGACCCCGATTTCCCGGTCCCCTCTTGATAAGAACCCGATGCCCGGACACCTCTCCGAACTCCACCCTGTGAATGAAGTCAACACGAAGGGGCAGTTTTTCCGTGCATCGTTCGGAAAAAACCCCAGGTTCCAAATACAGCTCGACAAGCGGCCTCTCTCCCCGGGGACATCTCGAGAGGCAAGCGGAGTTCCATGCCTCAACCCAAGACGAGGCCTGACTCTCCTGTCCCCAGTCTGCAGGGACCCTGCGATCGGAGTCTGAAATCAGAGGTACCCTGCGGTTCCTGCCTCAACTGGAGATGAGGCCCTCTTCCAATGCACCAAACCCAGTGGAGTCCCGAGAGGCCCCTCCCACCTCCAGTTTCCCTGGCTTCTCAGAGCCACCATGAGAAGCCCCCTGAGGTCACCTGCACAAGTCGAGGGAACCCAGGGTTTCCTGCCTCAACCCGAGAAAGACCTCGAGAGACCTTCTTCAACACGTCTCGAGGCCAGATTCCCCTCCCATGGCTCGGGAGCAGTGACGCGCTCCCCCTCGCCACTCGCATGGAGACCCGACTTCCCTGGCGCCCCACGAGAGGCTCACTGACCTCGCCGTCGTACCTCGTGAGAAACCGCACACTGGGGCCGCCGCTCGAGAACAACCCCGAGATTCCCCCGTCATCGAGAGATGAGGGCCTTCGTCTCCTGCATGGCCTAGAGACCAATCTCGCGACCTCTCTCCAAACGCCTCAGGAGGCTTGACTCCCTTGAGTCCACCCAGTGAGCTCCAAGAGATACCCGTCGCGATTCGAGAGCAGAGCGGGGTTCTTTGCTTCCACTCGAGATGAATGCCTGTCTCCCCGGGTGCGTCTGGAATGCAACCCCGAGATCCCTGTCGCCCCTGGAGAGGAACATTGGCTTCTGGACACAAGCCTAGATGAGGTCTATTGGCCCTGCAGTCACTCGAGAGCAATCCCCAGCTTTCCTTCGCAACTCGAATGGAAGATTGGACTTGCCTGGGCCAACACAAGAGGCATCCTGAATTCCCCGTCGTAACTCGAGAATCCCGCCGTAACTCGAGAAAAACCACGTGGCTCCCCCGTCATCGCAAGATGAAGCCCTTTCCCGCTACAGCGTCTCAGGAGAAGTCCCACGTTAGGAATTGGAGGTCGAAAGGGCACTTGGCACCCTTGATGCGACCCACAAAGTTCCCCGAAATCCCGGTCTCCCTCGAGAGGAACACTGAGGTTTTCCGGCACCCCCTCCTCTGAGCCCTTTCTCCCCTCCTGATCTGGACAGGAGGGTCGACTCCCCTGCTTTGTCTGGAAGGGGTTCCCGACCTTCCGGTCGCACCTCAGGATGAGGCCGGTCTCACGAAGACATTCCAGACGTGGCCTCGTGGGTGGTTCCACATTCCGTAGGACCCCGATTTCCCGGTCCCCTCTTGATAAGAACCCGATGCCCGGACACCTCTCCGAACTCCACCCTGTGAATGAAGTCAACACGAAGGGGCAGTTTTTCCGTGCATCGTTCGGAAAAAACCCCAGGTTCCAAATACAGCTCGACAAGCGGCCTCTCTCCCCGGGGACATCTCGAGAGGCAAGCGGAGTTCCATGCCTCAACCCAAGACGAGGCCTGACTCTCCTGTCCCCAGTCTGCAGGGACCCTGCGATCGGAGTCTGAAATCAGAGGTACCCTGCGGTTCCTGCCTCAACTGGAGATGAGGCCCTCTTCCAATGCACCAAACCCAGTGGAGTCCCGAGAGGCCCCTCCCACCTCCAGTTTCCCTGGCTTCTCAGAGCCACCATGAGAAGCCCCCTGAGGTCACCTGCACAAGTCGAGGGAACCCAGGGTTTCCTGCCTCAACCCGAGAAAGACCTCGAGAGACCTTCTTCAACACGTCTCGAGGCCAGATTCCCCTCCCATGGCTCGGGAGCAGTGACGCGCTCCCCCTCGCCACTCGCATGGAGACCCGACTTCCCTGGCGCCCCACGAGAGGCTCACTGACCTCGCCGTCGTACCTCGTGAGAAACCGCACACTGGGGCCGCCGCTCGAGAACAACCCCGAGATTCCCCCGTCATCGAGAGATGAGGGCCTTCGTCTCCTGCATGGCCTAGAGACCAATCTCGCGACCTCTCTCCAAACGCCTCAGGAGGCTTGACTCCCTTGAGTCCACCCAGTGAGCTCCAAGAGATACCCGTCGCGATTCGAGAGCAGAGCGGGGTTCTTTGCTTCCACTCGAGATGAATGCCTGTCTCCCCGGGTGCGTCTGGAATGCAACCCCGAGATCCCTGTCGCCCCTGGAGAGGAACATTGGCTTCTGGACACAAGCCTAGATGAGGTCTATTGGCCCTGCAGTCACTCGAGAGCAATGCCCAGCTTTCCTTCGCAACTCGAATGGAAGATTGGACTTGCCTGGGCCAACACAAGAGGCATCCTGAATTCCCCGTCGTAACTCGAGAATCCCGCCGTAACTCGAGAAAAACCACGTGGCTCCCCCGTCATCGCAAGATGAAGCCCTTTCCCGCTACAGCGTCTCAGGAGAAGTCCCACGTTAGGAATTGGAGGTCGAAAGGGCACTTGGCACCCTTGATGCGACCCACAAAGTTCCCCGAAATCCCGGTCTCCCTCGAGAGGAACACTGAGGTTTTCCGGCACCCCCTCCTCTGAGCCCTTTCTCCCCTCCTGATCTGGACAGGAGGGTCGACTCCCCTGCTTTGTCTGGAAGGGGTTCCCGACCTTCCGGTCGCACCTCAGGATGAGGCCGGTCTCACGAAGACATTCCAGACGTGGCCTCGTGGGTGGTTCCACATTCCGTAGGACCCCGATTTCCCGGTCCCCTCTTGATAAGAACCCGATGCCCGGACACCTCTCCGAACTCCACCCTGTGAATGAAGTCAACACGAAGGGGCAGTTTTTCCGTGCATCGTTCGGAAAAAAACCCCAGGTTCCAAATACAGCTCGACAAGCGGCCTCTCTCCCCGGGGACATCTCGAGAGGCAAGCGGAGTTCCATGCCTCAACCCAAGACGAGGCCTGACTCTCCTGTCCCCAGTCTGCAGGGACCCTGCGATCGGAGTCTGAAATCAGAGGTACCCTGCGGTTCCTGCCTCAACTGGAGATGAGGCCCTCTTCCAATGCACCAAACCCAGTGGAGTCCCGAGAGGCCCCTCCCACCTCCAGTTTCCCTGGCTTCTCAGAGCCACCATGAGAAGCCCCCTGAGGTCACCTGCACAAGTCGAGGGAACCCAGGGTTTCCTGCCTCAACCCGAGAAAGACCTCGAGAGACCTTCTTCAACACGTCTCGAGGCCAGATTCCCCTACCATGGCTCGGGAGCAATGACGCGCTCCCCCTCGCCACTCGCATGGAGACCCGACTTCCCTGGCGCCCCACGAGAGGCTCACTGACCTCGCCGTCGTACCTCGTGAGAAACCGCACACTGGGGCCGCCGCTCGAGAACAACCCCGAGATTCCCCCGTCATCGAGAGATGAGGGCCTTCGTCTCCTGCATGGCCTAGAGACCAATCTCGCGACCTCTCTCCAAACGCCTCAGGAGGCTTGACTCCCTTGAGTCCACCCAGTGAGCTCCAAGAGATACCCGTCGCGATTCGAGAGCAGAGCGGGGTTCTTTGCTTCCACTCGAGATGAATGCCTGTCTCCCCGGGTGCGTCTGGAATGCAACCCCGAGATCCCTGTCGCCCCTGGAGAGGAACATTGGCTTCTGGACACAAGCCTAGATGAGGTCTATTGGCCCTGCAGTCACTCGAGAGCAATCCCCAGCTTTCCTTCGCAACTCGAATGGAAGATTGGACTTGCCTGGGCCAACACAAGAGGCATCCTGAATTCCCCGTCGTAACTCGAGAATCCCGCCGTAACTCGAGAAAAACCACGTGGCTCCCCCGTCATCGCAAGATGAAGCCCTTTCCCGCTACAGCGCCTCAGGAGAAGTCCCACGTTAGGAATTGGAGGTCGAAAGGGCACTTGGCACCCTTGATGCGACCCACAAAGTTCCCCGAAATCCCGGTCTCCCTCGAGAGGAACACTGAGGTTTTCCGGCACCCCCTCCTCTGAGCCCTTTCTCCCCTCCTGATCTGGACAGGAGGGTCGACTCCCCTGCTTTGTCTGGAAGGGGTTCCCGACCTTCCGGTCGCACCTCAGGATGAGGCCGGTCTCACGAAGACATTCCAGACGTGGCCTCGTGGGTGGTTCCACATTCCGTAGGACCCCGATTTCCCGGTCCCCTCTTGATAAGAACCCGATGCCCGGACACCTCTCCGAACTCCACCCTGTGAATGAAGTCAACACGAAGGGGCAGTTTTTCCGTGCATCGTTCGGAAAAAACCCCAGGTTCCAAATACAGCTCGACAAGCGGCCTCTCTCCCCGGGGACATCTCGAGAGGCAAGCGGAGTTCCATGCCTCAACCCAAGACGAGGCCTGACTCTCCTGTCCCCAGTCTGCAGGGACCCTGCGATCGGAGTCTGAAATCAGAGGTACCCTGCGGTTCCTGCCTCAACTGGAGATGAGGCCCTCTTCCAATGCACCAAACCCAGTGGAGTCCCGAGAGGCCCCTCCCACCTCCAGTTTCCCTGGCTTCTCAGAGCCACCATGAGAAGCCCCCTGAGGTCACCTGCACAAGTCGAGGGAACCCAGGGTTTCCTGCCTCAACCCGAGAAAGACCTCGAGAGACCTTCTTCAACACGTCTCGAGGCCAGATTCCCCTCCCATGGCTCGGGAGCAATGACGCGCTCCCCCTCGCCACTCGCATGGAGACCCGACTTCCCTGGCGCCCCACGAGAGGCTCACTGACCTCGCCGTCGTACCTCGTGAGAAACCGCACACTGGGGCCGCCGCTCGAGAACAACCCCGAGATTCCCCCGTCATCGAGAGATGAGGGCCTTCGTCTCCTGCATGGCCTAGAGACCAATCTCGCGACCTCTCTCCAAACGCCTCAGGAGGCTTGACTCCCTTGAGTCCACCCAGTGAGCTCCAAGAGATACCCGTCGCGATTCGAGAGCAGAGCGGGGTTCTTTGCTTCCACTCGAGATGAATGCCTGTCTCCCCGGGTGCGTCTGGAATGCAACCCCGAGATCCCTGTCGCCCCTGGAGAGGAACATTGGCTTCTGGACACAAGCCTAGATGAGGTCTATTGGCCCTGCAGTCACTCGAGAGCAATGCCCAGCTTTCCTTCGCAACTCGAATGGAAGATTGGACTTGCCTGGGCCAACACAAGAGGCATCCTGAATTCCCCGTCGTAACTCGAGAATCCCGCCGTAACTCGAGAAAAACCACGTGGCTCCCCCGTCATCGCAAGATGAAGCCCTTTCCCGCTACAGCGTCTCAGGAGAAGTCCCACGTTAGGAATTGGAGGTCGAAAGGGCACTTGGCACCCTTGATGCGACCCACAAAGTTCCCCGAAATCCCGGTCTCCCTCGAGAGGAACACTGAGGTTTTCCGGCACCCCCTCCTCTGAGCCCTTTCTCCCCTCCTGATCTGGACAGGAGGGTCGACTCCCCTGCTTTGTCTGGAAGGGGTTCCCGACCTTCCGGTCGCACCTCAGGATGAGGCCGGTCTCACGAAGACATTCCAGACGTGGCCTCGTGGGTGGTTCCACATTCCGTAGGACCCCGATTTCCCGGTCCCCTCTTGATAAGAACCCGATGCCCGGACACCTCTCCGAACTCCACCCTGTGAATGAAGTCAACACGAAGGGGCAGTTTTTCCGTGCATCGTTCGGAAAAAACCCCAGGTTCCAAATACAGCTCGACAAGCGGCCTCTCTCCCCGGGGACATCTCGAGAGGCAAGCGGAGTTCCATGCCTCAACCCAAGACGAGGCCTGACTCTCCTGTCCCCAGTCTGCAGGGACCCTGCGATCGGAGTCTGAAATCAGAGGTACCCTGCGGTTCCTGCCTCAACTGGAGATGAGGCCCTCTTCCAATGCACCAAACCCAGTGGAGTCCCGAGAGGCCCCTCCCACCTCCAGTTTCCCTGGCTTCTCAGAGCCACCATGAGAAGCCCCCTGAGGTCACCTGCACAAGTCGAGGGAACCCAGGGTTTCCTGCCTCAACCCGAGAAAGACCTCGAGAGACCTTCTTCAACACGTCTCGAGGCCAGATTCCCCTACCATGGCTCGGGAGCAATGACGCGCTCCCCCTCGCCACTCGCATGGAGACCCGACTTCCCTGGCGCCCCACGAGAGGCTCACTGACCTCGCCGTCGTACCTCGTGAGAAACCGCACACTGGGGCCGCCGCTCGAGAACAACCCCGAGATTCCCCCGTCATCGAGAGATGAGGGCCTTCGTCTCCTGCATGGCCTAGAGACCAATCTCGCGACCTCTCTCCAAACGCCTCAGGAGGCTTGACTCCCTTGAGTCCACCCAGTGAGCTCCAAGAGATACCCGTCGCGATTCGAGAGCAGAGCGGGGTTCTTTGCTTCCACTCGAGATGAATGCCTGTCTCCCCGGGTGCGTCTGGAATGCAACCCCGAGATCCCTGTCGCCCCTGGAGAGGAACATTGGCTTCTGGACACAAGCCTAGATGAGGTCTATTGGCCCTGCAGTCACTCGAGAGCAATCCCCAGCTTTCCTTCGCAACTCGAATGGAAGATTGGACTTGCCTGGGCCAACACAAGAGGCATCCTGAATTCCCCGTCGTAACTCGAGAATCCCGCCGTAACTCGAGAAAAACCACGTGGCTCCCCCGTCATCGCAAGATGAAGCCCTTTCCCGCTACAGCGCCTCAGGAGAAGTCCCACGTTAGGAATTGGAGGTCGAAAGGGCACTTGGCACCCTTGATGCGACCCACAAAGTTCCCCGAAATCCCGGTCTCCCTCGAGAGGAACACTGAGGTTTTCCGGCACCCCCTCCTCTGAGCCCTTTCTCCCCTCCTGATCTGGACAGGAGGGTCGACTCCCCTGCTTTGTCTGGAAGGGGTTCCCGACCTTCCGGTCGCACCTCAGGATGAGGCCGGTCTCACGAAGACATTCCAGACGTGGCCTCGTGGGTGGTTCCACATTCCGTAGGACCCCGATTTCCCGGTCCCCTCTTGATAAGAACCCGATGCCCGGACACCTCTCCGAACTCCACCCTGTGAATGAAGTCAACACGAAGGGGCAGTTTTTCCGTGCATCGTTCGGAAAAAACCCCAGGTTCCAAATACAGCTCGACAAGCGGCCTCTCTCCCCGGGGACATCTCGAGAGGCAAGCGGAGTTCCATGCCTCAACCCAAGACGAGGCCTGACTCTCCTGTCCCCAGTCTGCAGGGACCCTGCGATCGGAGTCTGAAATCAGAGGTACCCTGCGGTTCCTGCCTCAACTGGAGATGAGGCCCTCTTCCAATGCACCAAACCCAGTGGAGTCCCGAGAGGCCCCTCCCACCTCCAGTTTCCCTGGCTTCTCAGAGCCACCATGAGAAGCCCCCTGAGGTCACCTGCACAAGTCGAGGGAACCCAGGGTTTCCTGCCTCAACCCGGGAAAGACCTCGAGAGACCTTCTTCAACACGTCTCGAGGCCAGATTCCCCTACCATGGCTCGGGAGCAATGACGCGCTCCCCCTCGCCACTCGCATGGAGACCCGACTTCCCTGGCGCCCCACGAGAGGCTCACTGACCTCGCCGTCGTACCTCGTGAGAAACCGCACACTGGGGCCGCCGCTCGAGAACAACCCCGAGATTCCCCCGTCATCGAGAGATGAGGGCCTTCGTCTCCTGCATGGCCTAGAGACCAATCTCGCGACCTCTCTCCAAACGCCTCAGGAGGCTTGACTCCCTTGAGTCCACCCAGTGAGCTCCAAGAGATACCCGTCGCGATTCGAGAGCAGAGCGGGGTTCTTTGCTTCCACTCGAGATGAATGCCTGTCTCCCCGGGTGCGTCTGGAATGCAACCCCGAGATCCCTGTCGCCCCTGGAGAGGAACATTGGCTTCTGGACACAAGCCTAGATGAGGTCTATTGGCCCTGCAGTCACTCGAGAGCAATCCCAGCTTTCCTTCGCAACTCGAATGGAAGATTGGACTTGCCTGGGCCAACACAAGAGGCATCCTGAATTCCCCGTCGTAACTCGAGAATCCCGCCGTAACTCGAGAAAAACCACGTGGCTCCCCCGTCATCGCAAGATGAAGCCCTTTCCCGCTACAGCGTCTCAGGAGAAGTCCCACGTTAGGAATTGGAGGTCGAAAGGGCACTTGGCACCCTTGATGCGACCCACAAAGTTCCCCGAAATCCCGGTCTCCCTCGAGAGGAACACTGAGGTTTTCCGGCACCCCCTCCTCTGAGCCCTTTCTCCCCTCCTGATCTGGACAGGAGGGTCGACTCCCCTGCTTTGTCTGGAAGGGGTTCCCGACCTTCCGGTCGCACCTCAGGATGAGGCCGGTCTCACGAAGACATTCCAGACGTGGCCTCGTGGGTGGTTCCACATTCCGTAGGACCCCGATTTCCCGGTCCCCTCTTGATAAGAACCCGATGCCCGGACACCTCTCCGAACTCCACCCTGTGAATGAAGTCAACACGAAGGGGCAGTTTTTCCGTGCATCGTTCGGAAAAAACCCCAGGTTCCAAATACAGCTCGACAAGCGGCCTCTCTCCCCGGGGACATCTCGAGAGGCAAGCGGAGTTCCATGCCTCAACCCAAGACGAGGCCTGACTCTCCTGTCCCCAGTCTGCAGGGACCCTGCGATCGGAGTCTGAAATCAGAGGTACCCTGCGGTTCCTGCCTCAACTGGAGATGAGGCCCTCTTCCAATGCACCAAACCCAGTGGAGTCCCGAGAGGCCCCTCCCACCTCCAGTTTCCCTGGCTTCTCAGAGCCACCATGAGAAGCCCCCTGAGGTCACCTGCACAAGTCGAGGGAACCCAGGGTTTCCTGCCTCAACCCGGGAAAGACCTCGAGAGACCTTCTTCAACACGTCTCGAGGCCAGATTCCCCTACCATGGCTCGGGAGCAATGACGCGCTCCCCCTCGCCACTCGCATGGAGACCCGACTTCCCTGGCGCCCCACGAGAGGCTCACTGACCTCGCCGTCGTACCTCGTGAGAAACCGCACACTGGGGCCGCCGCTCGAGAACAACCCCGAGATTCCCCCGTCATCGAGAGATGAGGGCCTTCGTCTCCTGCATGGCCTAGAGACCAATCTCGCGACCTCTCTCCAAACGCCTCAGGAGGCTTGACTCCCTTGAGTCCACCCAGTGAGCTCCAAGAGATACCCGTCGCGATTCGAGAGCAGAGCGGGGTTCTTTGCTTCCACTCGAGATGAATGCCTGTCTCCCCGGGTGCGTCTGGAATGCAACCCCGAGATCCCTGTCGCCCCTGGAGAGGAACATTGGCTTCTGGACACAAGCCTAGATGAGGTCTATTGGCCCTGCAGTCACTCGAGAGCAATGCCCAGCTTTCCTTCGCAACTCGAATGGAAGATTGGACTTGCCTGGGCCAACACAAGAGGCATCCTGAATTCCCCGTCGTAACTCGAGAATCCCGCCGTAACTCGAGAAAAACCACGTGGCTCCCCCGTCATCGCAAGATGAAGCCCTTTCCCGCTACAGCGTCTCAGGAGAAGTCCCACGTTAGGAATTGGAGGTCGAAAGGGCACTTGGCACCCTTGATGCGACCCACAAAGTTCCCCGAAATCCCGGTCTCCCTCGAGAGGAACACTGAGGTTTTCCGGCACCCCCTCCTCTGAGCCCTTTCTCCCCTCCTGATCTGGACAGGAGGGTCGACTCCCCTGCTTTGTCTGGAAGGGGTTCCCGACCTTCCGGTCGCACCTCAGGATGAGGCCGGTCTCACGAAGACATTCCAGACGTGGCCTCGTGGGTGGTTCCACATTCCGTAGGACCCCGATTTCCCGGTCCCCTCTTGATAAGAACCCGATGCCCGGACACCTCTCCGAACTCCACCCTGTGAATGAAGTCAACACGAAGGGGCAGTTTTTCCGTGCATCGTTCGGAAAAAACCCCAGGTTCCAAATACAGCTCGACAAGCGGCCTCTCTCCCCGGGGACATCTCGAGAGGCAAGCGGAGTTCCATGCCTCAACCCAAGACGAGGCCTGACTCTCCTGTCCCCAGTCTGCAGGGACCCTGCGATCGGAGTCTGAAATCAGAGGTACCCTGCGGTTCCTGCCTCAACTGGAGATGAGGCCCTCTTCCAATGCACCAAACCCAGTGGAGTCCCGAGAGGCCCCTCCCACCTCCAGTTTCCCTGGCTTCTCAGAGCCACCATGAGAAGCCCCCTGAGGTCACCTGCACAAGTCGAGGGAACCCAGGGTTTCCTGCCTCAACCCGGGAAAGACCTCGAGAGACCTTCTTCAACACGTCTCGAGGCCAGATTCCCCTACCATGGCTCGGGAGCAATGACGCGCTCCCCCTCGCCACTCGCATGGAGACCCGACTTCCCTGGCGCCCCACGAGAGGCTCACTGACCTCGCCGTCGTACCTCGTGAGAAACCGCACACTGGGGCCGCCGCTCGAGAACAACCCCGAGATTCCCCCGTCATCGAGAGATGAGGGCCTTCGTCTCCTGCATGGCCTAGAGACCAATCTCGCGACCTCTCTCCAAACGCCTCAGGAGGCTTGACTCCCTTGAGTCCACCCAGTGAGCTCCAAGAGATACCCGTCGCGATTCGAGAGCAGAGCGGGGTTCTTTGCTTCCACTCGAGATGAATGCCTGTCTCCCCGGGTGCGTCTGGAATGCAACCCCGAGATCCCTGTCGCCCCTGGAGAGGAACATTGGCTTCTGGACACAAGCCTAGATGAGGTCTATTGGCCCTGCAGTCACTCGAGAGCAATCCCCAGCTTTCCTTCGCAACTCGAATGGAAGATTGGACTTGCCTGGGCCAACACAAGAGGCAGCCTGAATTCCCCGTCGTAACTCGAGAATCCCGCCGTAACTCGAGAAAAACCACGTGGCTCCCCCGTCATCGCAAGATGAAGCCCTTTCCCGCTACAGCGTCTCAGGAGAAGTCCCACGTTAGGAATTGGAGGTCGAAAGGGCACTTGGCACCCTTGATGCGACCCACAAAGTTCCCCGAAATCCCGGTCTCCCTCGAGAGGAACACTGAGGTTTTCCGGCACCCCCTCCTCTGAGCCCTTTCTCCCCTCCTGATCTGGACAGGAGGGTCGACTCCCCTGCTTTGTCTGGAAGGGGTTCCCGACCTTCCGGTCGCACCTCAGGATGAGGCCGGTCTCACGAAGACATTCCAGACGTGGCCTCGTGGGTGGTTCCACATTCCGTAGGACCCCGATTTCCCGGTCCCCTCTTGATAAGAACCCGATGCCCGGACACCTCTCCGAACTCCACCCTGTGAATGAAGTCAACACGAAGGGGCAGTTTTTCCGTGCATCGTTCGGAAAAAACCCCAGGTTCCAAATACAGCTCGACAAGCGGCCTCTCTCCCCGGGGACATCTCGAGAGGCAAGCGGAGTTCCATGCCTCAACCCAAGACGAGGCCTGACTCTCCTGTCCCCAGTCTGCAGGGACCCTGCGATCGGAGTCTGAAATCAGAGGTACCCTGCGGTTCCTGCCTCAACTGGAGATGAGGCCCTCTTCCAATGCACCAAACCCAGTGGAGTCCCGAGAGGCCCCTCCCACCTCCAGTTTCCCTGGCTTCTCAGAGCCACCATGAGAAGCCCCCTGAGGTCACCTGCACAAGTCGAGGGAACCCAGGGTTTCCTGCCTCAACCCGGGAAAGACCTCGAGAGACCTTCTTCAACACGTCTCGAGGCCAGATTCCCCTACCATGGCTCGGGAGCAATGACGCGCTCCCCCTCGCCACTCGCATGGAGACCCGACTTCCCTGGCGCCCCACGAGAGGCTCACTGACCTCGCCGTCGTACCTCGTGAGAAACCGCACACTGGGGCCGCCGCTCGAGAACAACCCCGAGATTCCCCCGTCATCGAGAGATGAGGGCCTTCGTCTCCTGCATGGCCTAGAGACCAATCTCGCGACCTCTCTCCAAACGCCTCAGGAGGCTTGACTCCCTTGAGTCCACCCAGTGAGCTCCAAGAGATACCCGTCGCGATTCGAGAGCAGAGCGGGGTTCTTTGCTTCCACTCGAGATGAATGCCTGTCTCCCCGGGTGCGTCTGGAATGCAACCCCGAGATCCCTGTCGCCCCTGGAGAGGAACATTGGCTTCTGGACACAAGCCTAGATGAGGTCTATTGGCCCTGCAGTCACTCGAGAGCAATCCCCAGCTTTCCTTCGCAACTCGAATGGAAGATTGGACTTGCCTGGGCCAACACAAGAGGCAGCCTGAATTCCCCGTCGTAACTCGAGAATCCCGCCGTAACTCGAGAAAAACCACGTGGCTCCCCCGTCATCGCAAGATGAAGCCCTTTCCCGCTACAGCGCCTCAGGAGAAGTCCCACGTTAGGAATTGGAGGTCGAAAGGGCACTTGGCACCCTTGATGCGACCCACAAAGTTCCCCGAAATCCCGGTCTCCCTCGAGAGGAACACTGAGGTTTTCCGGCACCCCCTCCTCTGAGCCCTTTCTCCCCTCCTGATCTGGACAGGAGGGTCGACTCCCCTGCTTTGTCTGGAAGGGGTTCCCGACCTTCCGGTCGCACCTCAGGATGAGGCCGGTCTCACGAAGACATTCCAGACGTGGCCTCGTGGGTGGTTCCACATTCCGTAGGACCCCGATTTCCCGGTCCCCTCTTGATAAGAACCCGATGCCCGGACACCTCTCCGAACTCCAGCCTGTGAATGAAGTCAACACGAAGGGGCAGTTTTTCCGTGCATCGTTCGGAAAAAACCCCAGGTTCCAAATACAGCTCGACAAGCGGCCTCTCTCCCCGGGGACATCTCGAGAGGCAAGCGGAGTTCCATGCCTCAACCCAAGACGAGGCCTGACTCTCCTGTCCCCAGTCTGCAGGGACCCTGCGATCGGAGTCTGAAATCAGAGGTACCCTGCGGTTCCTGCCTCAACTGGAGATGAGGCCCTCTTCCAATGCACCAAGCCCAGTGGAGTCCCGAGAGGCCCCTCCCACCTCCAGTTTCCCTGGCTTCTCAGAGCCACCATGAGAAGCCCCCTGAGGTCACCTGCACAAGTCGAGGGAACCCAGGGTTTCCTGCCTCAACCCGGGAAAGACCTCGAGAGACCTTCTTCAACACGTCTCGAGGCCAGATTCCCCTACCATGGCTCGGGAGCAATGACGCGCTCCCCCTCGCCACTCGCATGGAGACCCGACTTCCCTGGCGCCCCACGAGAGGCTCACTGACCTCGCCGTCGTACCTCGTGAGAAACCGCACACTGGGGCCGCCGCTCGAGAACAACCCCGAGATTCCCCCGTCATCGAGAGATGAGGGCCTTCGTCTCCTGCATGGCCTAGAGACCAATCTCGCGACCTCTCTCCAAACGCCTCAGGAGGCTTGACTCCCTTGAGTCCACCCAGTGAGCTCCAAGAGATACCCGTCGCGATTCGAGAGCAGAGCGGGGTTCTTTGCTTCCACTCGAGATGAATGCCTGTCTCCCCGGGTGCGTCTGGAATGCAACCCCGAGATCCCTGTCGCCCCTGGAGAGGAACATTGGCTTCTGGACACAAGCCTAGATGAGGTCTATTGGCCCTGCAGTCACTCGAGAGCAATCCCCAGCTTTCCTTCGCAACTCGAATGGAAGATTGGACTTGCCTGGGCCAACACAAGAGGCAGCCTGAATTCCCCGTCGTAACTCGAGAATCCCGCCGTAACTCGAGAAAAACCACGTGGCTCCCCCGTCATCGCAAGATGAAGCCCTTTCCCGCTACAGCGCCTCAGGAGAAGTCCCACGTTAGGAATTGGAGGTCGAAAGGGCACTTGGCACCCTTGATGCGACCCACAAAGTTCCCCGAAATCCCGGTCTCCCTCGAGAGGAACACTGAGGTTTTCCGGCACCCCCTCCTCTGAGCCCTTTCTCCCCTCCTGATCTGGACAGGAGGGTCGACTCCCCTGCTTTGTCTGGAAGGGGTTCCCGACCTTCCGGTCGCACCTCAGGATGAGGCCGGTCTCACGAAGACATTCCAGACGTGGCCTCGTGGGTGGTTCCACATTCCGTAGGACCCCGATTTCCCGGTCCCCTCTTGATAAGAACCCGATGCCCGGACACCTCTCCGAACTCCAGCCTGTGAATGAAGTCAACACGAAGGGGCAGTTTTTCCGTGCATCGTTCGGAAAAAACCCCAGGTTCCAAATACAGCTCGACAAGCGGCCTCTCTCCCCGGGGACATCTCGAGAGGCAAGCGGAGTTCCATGCCTCAACCCAAGACGAGGCCTGACTCTCCTGTCCCCAGTCTGCAGGGACCCTGCGATCGGAGTCTGAAATCAGAGGTACCCTGCGGTTCCTGCCTCAACTGGAGATGAGGCCCTCTTCCAATGCACCAAGCCCAGTGGAGTCCCGAGAGGCCCCTCCCACCTCCAGTTTCCCTGGCTTCTCAGAGCCACCATGAGAAGCCCCCTGAGGTCACCTGCACAAGTCGAGGGAACCCAGGGTTTCCTGCCTCAACCCGGGAAAGACCTCGAGAGACCTTCTTCAACACGTCTCGAGGCCAGATTCCCCTACCATGGCTCGGGAGCAATGACGCGCTCCCCCTCGCCACTCGCATGGAGACCCGACTTCCCTGGCGCCCCACGAGAGGCTCACTGACCTCGCCGTCGTACCTCGTGAGAAACCGCACACTGGGGCCGCCGCTCGAGAACAACCCCGAGATTCCCCCGTCATCGAGAGATGAGGGCCTTCGTCTCCTGCATGGCCTAGAGACCAATCTCGCGACCTCTCTCCAAACGCCTCAGGAGGCTTGACTCCCTTGAGTCCACCCAGTGAGCTCCAAGAGATACCCGTCGCGATTCGAGAGCAGAGCGGGGTTCTTTGCTTCCACTCGAGATGAATGCCTGTCTCCCCGGGTGCGTCTGGAATGCAACCCCGAGATCCCTGTCGCCCCTGGAGAGGAACATTGGCTTCTGGACACAAGCCTAGATGAGGTCTATTGGCCCTGCAGTCACTCGAGAGCAATCCCCAGCTTTCCTTCGCAACTCGAATGGAAGATTGGACTTGCCTGGGCCAACACAAGAGGCAGCCTGAATTCCCCGTCGTAACTCGAGAATCCCGCCGTAACTCGAGAAAAACCACGTGGCTCCCCCGTCATCGCAAGATGAAGCCCTTTCCCGCTACAGCGCCTCAGGAGAAGTCCCACGTTAGGAATTGGAGGTCGAAAGGGCACTTGGCACCCTTGATGCGACCCACAAAGTTCCCCGAAATCCCGGTCTCCCTCGAGAGGAACACTGAGGTTTTCCGGCACCCCCTCCTCTGAGCCCTTTCTCCCCTCCTGATCTGGACAGGAGGGTCGACTCCCCTGCTTTGTCTGGAAGGGGTTCCCGACCTTCCGGTCGCACCTCAGGATGAGGCCGGTCTCACGAAGACATTCCAGACGTGGCCTCGTGGGTGGTTCCACATTCCGTAGGACCCCGATTTCCCGGTCCCCTCTTGATAAGAACCCGATGCCCGGACACCTCTCCGAACTCCAGCCTGTGAATGAAGTCAACACGAAGGGGCAGTTTTTCCGTGCATCGTTCGGAAAAAACCCCAGGTTCCAAATACAGCTCGACAAGCGGCCTCTCTCCCCGGGGACATCTCGAGAGGCAAGCGGAGTTCCATGCCTCAACCCAAGACGAGGCCTGACTCTCCTGTCCCCAGTCTGCAGGGACCCTGCGATCGGAGTCTGAAATCAGAGGTACCCTGCGGTTCCTGCCTCAACTGGAGATGAGGCCCTCTTCCAATGCACCAAGCCCAGTGGAGTCCCGAGAGGCCCCTCCCACCTCCAGTTTCCCTGGCTTCTCAGAGCCACCATGAGAAGCCCCCTGAGGTCACCTGCACAAGTCGAGGGAACCCAGGGTTTCCTGCCTCAACCCGAGAAAGACCTCGAGAGACCTTCTTCAACACGTCTCGAGGCCACATTCCCCTACCATGGCTCGGGAGCAATGACGCGCTCCCCCTCGCCACTCGCATGGAGACCCGACTTCCCTGGCGCCCCACGAGAGGCTCACTGACCTCGCCGTCGTACCTCGTGAGAAACCGCACACTGGGGCCGCCGCTCGAGAACAGGCGGGTGTTCTTGAGCAGGCACTAATCACGCAGCTGAGCAGGGACTAATCACACAGCTGATCAGGCACTGATCACGTGACTGAGCATGCACTGATCACGTGACTGAGCATGCACTGATCACGTGACTGAGAGGCACTGATCACGTGACTGGGCATGCACTGATCACGTGACTGAGAGGCACTGATCACGTGACTGAGAGGCGCTGATCACGTGACTGAGGGCGCTGATCACGTGACTGAGAGGCGCTGATCACGTGGCTATCATGCACTGATCACGTGCTTCAGGAGGCAATAATCAAAGAGCTGAGCAGGCACTAATCCCTTGGCTAAGAGGGCACTAATCACGGAGAGGAGCAGGAAATCGTCAAGGAGCTGAGCAAACTGTAATGAAGTGGTTAAGCAGACTCTAAACACGGGACGCAGCAGGCTCTACACCCGTGACTGAGCAGACACAATTTGGGCAGCTCAGCAGACACCAATGGTGCAGCTCAGCAGACACAAATGGTGCAGCTCAGCAGACACCAATCATGCAGCTCAGCAGGCAATACTCATGGAGCTGAGCAGGCAGGAATCACACAGCTCAGCAGGCAAAGATCAAGGAGCTGAGCAGGCACGAATCTCGCAGCTCAGCTGGCAAAAATCAAGGAGCTGAGCAGACTGCCATGAAGTGGCTAAGCAGACTCTAAACACGTGACTCAGCAGGCTTGACACCCGTGACTGAGCAGACACGAATCTTGCAGCCCAGCAGACAATACTCCTGGAGCTGAGCAGGCAGGAATCACGCAGCTCAGCAGACAGTAATCAAGGAGCTGAGCAGGCACGAATCACGCAGCTCAGCAGGCAATAATCCTGGAGCTGAGCAAGCAGGAATCACGCAGCTCAGCAGGCAATAATCAAGAAGCAGAGCAGGCAGGAATCAGGCAGCTCAGCAGCCAATAATCAAGAAGCTAGCAGTCAGGAATCGCGCAGCTCAGCAGGCAATAATCATGGAGCTGAGCTGGCAGGAATCACGCAACTCAGCAGGCAATACTCACGGACCTGAGCAGGCAGGAATCACGCAACTTAGCAGGCAATAATAATTGGAGCTGAAGGCTGCAATGAACTGGATAAGCAGACTCTAATCACGTGATTCAGCCGGCTCCTCTCTGGGGACTGAGCAGGCACTTATTATGCAGCTCAGCAAGCAAAAATCATGGAGCTGAGCAAGCAGGAATCACGCAGCTCAGCAGGCAATAATCATGGAGCTGAGCAAACAGGAATCACGCAGCTCAGCATGCAATAATCAAGAAGCTGAGCAGGCAGGAATCACGCAGCTCAGCAGGCAATAAATATGGAGCTGAGCAAGCAGGAATCACGCAGCTCAGCAGGCAATAATCAAGAAGCTGAGCAGGCAGGAATCACGCAGCTTAGCAGGCAATAATCATGGAGCTGAGCAGACTGTAATGAAGTGGCTAAGCAGACTCTAATCACGTCACTCAGCCGGCTCCTAACCCGGTCTTGAGCAGGCACTAATCACGCAGCTGAGCAGGGACTAATCACACAGCTGATCAGGCACGAGTCACGCAGCTGAGCAGGGATTAAGCATGCAGCTGAGCAAGCGCTAATCCCTTGATTCAGCAGACCCTGATCACGTGACTGAGCAGGCCCTGATCACGTGGCTGAGCATGCACTGATCACGTGACTGAGCATGCACTGATCACGTGACTGAGAGGCACTGATCACGTGACTGAGAGGCACTGATCACGTGACTGAGAGGCGCTGATCACGTGACTGAGGGGCCCTGATCACGTGACTGAGAGGCGCTGATCACGTGGCTATCATGCACTGATCACGTGCTTCAGGAGGCAATAATCAAAGAGCTGAGCAGGCACTAATCCCTTGGCTAAGAGGGCACTAATCACGGAGAGGAGCAGGAAATCGTCAAGGAGCTGAGCAAACTGTAATGAAGTGGTTAAGCAGACTCTAAACACGGACGCAGCAGGCTCTACACCCGTGACTGAGCAGACACAATTTGGGCAGCTCAGCAGACACCAATGGTGCAGCTCAGCAGACACAAATGGTGCAGCTCAGCAGACACCAATCATGCAGCTCAGCAGGCAATACTCATGGAGCTGAGCAGGCAGGAATCACACAGCTCAGCAGGCAAAGATCAAGGAGCTGAGCAGGCACGAATCTCGCAGCTCAGCTGGCAAAAATCAAGGAGCTGAGCAGACTGCCATGAAGTGGCTAAGCAGACTCTAAACACGTGACTCAGCAGGCTTGACACCCGTGACTGAGCAGACACGAATCTTGCAGCCCAGCAGACAATACTCCTGGAGCTGAGCAGGCAGGAATCACGCAGCTCAGCAGACAGTAATCAAGGAGCTGAGCAGGCACGAATCACGCAGCTCAGCAGGCAATAATCCTGGAGCTGAGCAAGCAGGAATCACGCAGCTCAGCAGGCAATAATCAAGAAGCAGAGCAGGCAGGAATCAGGCAGCTCAGCAGCCAATAATCAAGAAGCTAGCAGTCAGGAATCGCGCAGCTCAGCAGGCAATAATCATGGAGCTGAGCTGGCAGGAATCACGCAACTCAGCAGGCAATACTCACGGACCTGAGCAGGCAGGAATCACGCAACTTAGCAGGCAATAATAATTGGAGCTGAAGGCTGCAATGAACTGGATAAGCAGACTCTAATCACGTGATTCAGCCGGCTCCTCTCTGGGGACTGAGCAGGCACTTATTATGCAGCTCAGCAAGCGAAAAGCATGGAGCTGAGCAAGCAGGAATCACGCAGCTCAGCAGGCAATAATCATGGAGCTGAGCAAACAGGAATCACGCAGCTCAGCATGCAATAATCAAGAAGCTGAGCAGGCAGGAATCACGCAGCTCAGCAGGCAATAAATATGGAGCTGAGCAAGCAGGAATCACGCAGCTCAGCAGGCAATAATCATGGAGCTGAGCAAACAGGAATCACGCAGCTCAGCATGCAATAATCAAGAAGCTGAGCAGGCAGGAATCACGCAGCTCAGCAGGCAATAAATATGGAGCTGAGCAAGCAGGAATCACGCAGCTCAGCAGGCAATAATCAAGAAGCTGAGCAGGCAGGAATCACGCAGCTTAGCAGGCAATAATCATGGAGCTGAGCAGACTGTAATGAAGTGGCTAAGCAGACTCTAATCACGTCACTCAGCCGGCTCCTAACCCGGTCTTGAGCAGGCACTAATCACGCAGCTGAGCAGGGACTAATCACACAGCTGATCAGGCACGAGTCACGCAGCTGAGCAGGGATTAAGCATGCAGCTGAGCAAGCGCTAATCCCTTGATTCAGCAGACCCTGATCACGTGACTGAGCAGGCCCTGATCACGTGGCTGAGCATGCACTGATCACGTGACTGAGCATGCACTGATCACGTGACTGAGAGGCACTGATCACGTGACTGAGAGGCACTGATCACGTGACTGGGCATGCACTGATCACGTGACTGAGAGGCACTGATCACGTGACTGAGAGGCACTGATCACGTGACTGGGCATGCACTGATCACGTGACTGAGGGGCGCTGATCACGTGACTGAGAGGCGCTGATCACGTGGCTATCATGCACTGATCACGTGCTTCAGGAGGCAATAATCAAAGAGCTGAGCAGGCACTAATCCCTTGGCTAAGAGGGCACTAATCACGGAGAGGAGCAGGAAATCGTCAAGGAGCTGAGCAAACTGTAATGAAGTGGTTAAGCAGACTCTAAACACGTGACGCAGCAGGCTCTACACCCGTGACTGAGCAGACACAATTTGGGCAGCTCAGCAGACACCAATGGTGCAGCTCAGCAGACACAAATGGTGCAGCTCAGCAGACACCAATCATGCAGCTCAGCAGGCAATACTCATGGAGCTGAGCAGGCAGGAATCACACAGCTCAGCAGGCAAAGATCAAGGAGCTGAGCAGGCACGAATCTCGCAGCTCAGCTGGCAAAAATCAAGGAGCTGAGCAGACTGCCATGAAGTGGCTAAGCAGACTCTAAACACGTGACTCAGCAGGCTTGACACCCGTGACTGAGCAGACACGAATCTTGCAGCCCAGCAGACAATACTCCTGGAGCTGAGCAGGCAGGAATCACGCAGCTCAGCAGACAGTAATCAAGGAGCTGAGCAGGCACGAATCACGCAGCTCAGCAGGCAATAATCCTGGAGCTGAGCAAGCAGGAATCACGCAGCTCAGCAGGCAATAATCAAGAAGCAGAGCAGGCAGGAATCAGGCAGCTCAGCAGCCAATAATCAAGAAGCTAGCAGTCAGGAATCGCGCAGCTCAGCAGGCAATAGTCATGGAGCTGAGCTGGCAGGAATCACGCAACTCAGCAGGCAATACTCACGGACCTGAGCAGGCAGGAATCACGCAACTTAGCAGGCAATAATAATTGGAGCTGAAGGCTGCAATGAACTGGATAAGCAGACTCTAATCACGTGATTCAGCCGGCTCCTCTCTGGGGACTGAGCAGGCACTTATTATGCAGCTCAGCAAGCAAAAATCATGGAGCTGAGCAAGCAGGAATCACGCAGCTCAGCAGGCAATAATCATGGAGCTGAGCAGGCAGGAATCACGCAGCTTAGCAGGCAATAATCATGGAGCTGAGCAGACTGTAATGAAGTGGCTAAGCAGACTCTAATCACGTCACTCAGCCGGCTCCTAACCCGGTCTTGAGCAGGCACTAATCACGCAGCTGAGCAGGGACTAATCACACAGCTGATCAGGCACGAGTCACGCAGCTGAGCAGGGATTAAGCATGCAGCTGAGCAAGCGCTAATCCCTTGATTCAGCAGACCCTGATCACGTGACTGAGCAGGCCCTGATCACGTGGCTGAGCATGCACTGATCACGTGACTGAGCATGCACTGATCACGTGACTGAGAGGCACTGATCACGTGACTGAGAGGCACTGATCACGTGACTGAGAGGCGCTGATCACGTGACTGAGGGGCCCTGATCACGTGACTGAGAGGCGCTGATCACGTGGCTATCATGCACTGATCACGTGCTTCAGGAGGCAATAATCAAAGAGCTGAGCAGGCACTAATCCCTTGGCTAAGAGGGCACTAATCACGGAGAGGAGCAGGAAATCGTCAAGGAGCTGAGCAAACTGTAATGAAGTGGTTAAGCAGACTCTAAACACGGGACGCAGCAGGCTCTACACCCGTGACTGAGCAGACACAATTTGGGCAGCTCAGCAGACACCAATGGTGCAGCTCAGCAGACACAAATGGTGCAGCTCAGCAGACACCAATCATGCAGCTCAGCAGGCAATACTCATGGAGCTGAGCAGGCAGGAATCACACAGCTCAGCAGGCAAAGATCAAGGAGCTGAGCAGGCACGAATCTCGCAGCTCAGCTGGCAAAAATCAAGGAGCTGAGCAGACTGCCATGAAGTGGCTAAGCAGACTCTAAACACGTGACTCAGCAGGCTTGACACCCGTGACTGAGCAGACACGAATCTTGCAGCCCAGCAGACAATACTCCTGGAGCTGAGCAGGCAGGAATCACGCAGCTCAGCAGACAGTAATCAAGGAGCTGAGCAGGCACGAATCACGCAGCTCAGCAGGCAATAATCCTGGAGCTGAGCAAGCAGGAATCACGCAGCTCAGCAGGCAATAATCAAGAAGCAGAGCAGGCAGGAATCAGGCAGCTCAGCAGCCAATAATCAAGAAGCTAGCAGTCAGGAATCGCGCAGCTCAGCAGGCAATAATCATGGAGCTGAGCTGGCAGGAATCACGCAACTCAGCAGGCAATACTCACGGACCTGAGCAGGCAGGAATCACGCAACTTAGCAGGCAATAATAATTGGAGCTGAAGGCTGCAATGAACTGGATAAGCAGACTCTAATCACGTGATTCAGCCGGCTCCTCTCTGGGGACTGAGCAGGCACTTATTATGCAGCTCAGCAAGCGAAAATCATGGAGCTGAGCAAGCAGGAATCACGCAGCTCAGCAGGCAATAATCATGGAGCTGAGCAAACAGGAATCACGCAGCTCAGCATGCAATAATCAAGAAGCTGAGCAGGCAGGAATCACGCAGCTCAGCAGGCAATAAATATGGAGCTGAGCAAGCAGGAATCACGCAGCTCAGCAGGCAATAATCATGGAGCTGAGCAAACAGGAATCACGCAGCTCAGCATGCAATAATCAAGAAGCTGAGCAGGCAGGAATCACGCAGCTCAGCAGGCAATAAATATGGAGCTGAGCAAGCAGGAATCACGCAGCTCAGCAGGCAATAATCAAGAAGCTGAGCAGGCAGGAATCACGCAGCTTAGCAGGCAATAATCATGGAGCTGAGCAGACTGTAATGAAGTGGCTAAGCAGACTCTAATCACGTCACTCAGCCGGCTCCTAACCCGGTCTTGAGCAGGCACTAATCACGCAGCTGAGCAGGGACTAATCACACAGCTGATCAGGCACGAGTCACGCAGCTGAGCAGGGATTAAGCATGCAGCTGAGCAAGCGCTAATCCCTTGATTCAGCAGACCCTGATCACGTGACTGAGCAGGCCCTGATCACGTGGCTGAGCATGCACTGATCACGTGACTGAGCATGCACTGATCACGTGACTGAGAGGCACTGATCACGTGACTGAGAGGCACTGATCACGTGACTGGGCATGCACTGATCACGTGACTGAGAGGCACTGATCACGTGACTGAGAGGCACTGATCACGTGACTGGGCATGCACTGATCACGTGACTGAGGGGCGCTGATCACGTGACTGAGAGGCGCTGATCACGTGGCTATCATGCACTGATCACGTGCTTCAGGAGGCAATAATCAAAGAGCTGAGCAGGCACTAATCCCTTGGCTAAGAGGGCACTAATCACGGAGAGGAGCAGGAAATCGTCAAGGAGCTGAGCAAACTGTAATGAAGTGGTTAAGCAGACTCTAAACACGGGACGCAGCAGGCTCTACACCCGTGACTGAGCAGACACAATTTGGGCAGCTCAGCAGACACCAATGGTGCAGCTCAGCAGACACAAATGGTGCAGCTCAGCAGACACCAATCATGCAGCTCAGCAGGCAATACTCATGGAGCTGAGCAGGCAGGAATCACACAGCTCAGCAGGCAAAGATCAAGGAGCTGAGCAGGCACGAATCTCGCAGCTCAGCTGGCAAAAATCAAGGAGCTGAGCAGACTGCCATGAAGTGGCTAAGCAGACTCTAAACACGTGACTCAGCAGGCTTGACACCCGTGACTGAGCAGACACGAATCTTGCAGCCCAGCAGACAATACTCCTGGAGCTGAGCAGGCAGGAATCACGCAGCTCAGCAGACAGTAATCAAGGAGCTGAGCAGGCACGAATCACGCAGCTCAGCAGGCAATAATCCTGGAGCTGAGCAAGCAGGAATCACGCAGCTCAGCAGGCAATAATCAAGAAGCAGAGCAGGCAGGAATCAGGCAGCTCAGCAGCCAATAATCAAGAAGCTAGCAGTCAGGAATCGCGCAGCTCAGCAGGCAATAATCATGGAGCTGAGCTGGCAGGAATCACGCAACTCAGCAGGCAATACTCACGGACCTGAGCAGGCAGGAATCACGCAAACTTAGCAGGCAATAATAATTGGAGCTGAAGGCTGCAATGAACTGGATAAGCAGACTCTAATCACGTGATTCAGCCGGCTCCTCTCTGGGGACTGAGCAGGCACTTATTATGCAGCTCAGCAAGCGAAAATCATGGAGCTGAGCAAGCAGGAATCACGCAGCTCAGCAGGCAATAATCATGGAGCTGAGCAAACAGGAATCACGCAGCTCAGCAGGCAATAATCATGGAGCTGAGCAGGCAGGAATCACGCAACTCAGCAGGCAATACTCACGGACCTGAGCAGGCAGGAATCACGCAACTTAGCAGGCAATAATAATTTGGAGCTGAAGGCTGCAATGAACTGGATAAGCAGACTCTAATCACGTGATTCAGCCGGCTCCTCTCTGGGGACTGAGCAGGCACTTATTATGCAGCTCAGCAAGCGAAAATCATGGAGCTGAGCAAGCAGGAATCACGCAGCTCAGCAGGCAATAATCCTGGAGCTGAGCAAGCAGGAATCACGCAGCTCAGCAGGCAATAATCAAGAAGCAGAGCAGGCAGGAATCAGGCAGCTCAGCAGCCAATAATCAAGAAGCTAGCAGTCAGGAATCGCGCAGCTCAGCAGGCAATAATCATGGAGCTGAGCTGGCAGGAATCACGCAACTCAGCAGGCAATACTCACGGACCTGAGCAGGCAGGAATCACGCAACTTAGCAGGCAATAATAATTGGAGCTGAAGGCTGCAATGAACTGGATAAGCAGACTCTAATCACGTGATTCAGCCGGCTCCTCTCTGGGGACTGAGCAGGCACTTATTATGCAGCTCAGCAAGCAAAAATCATGGAGCTGAGCAAGCAGGAATCACGCAGCTCAGCAGGCAATAATCATGGAGCTGAGCAAACAGGAATCACGCAGCTCAGCATGCAATAATCAAGAAGCTGAGCAGGCAGGAATCACGCAGCTCAGCAGGCAATAAATATGGAGCTGAGCAAGCAGGAATCACGCAGCTCAGCAGGCAATTTTCAAGAAGCTGAGCAGGCAGGAATCACGCAGCTTAGCAGGCAATAATCATGGAGCTGAGCAGACTGTAATGAAGTGGCTAAGCAGACTCTAATCACGTCACTCAGCCGGCTCCTAACCCGGTCTTGAGCAGGCACTAATCACGCAGCTGAGCAGGGACTAATCACACAGCTGATCAGGCACGAGTCACGAAGCTGAGCAGGGATTAAGCATGCAGCTGAGCAAGCGCTAATCCCTTGATTCAGCAGACCCTGATCACGTGACTGGAGGCATGCCTGATCACGTGACTGAGCATGCACTGATCACGTGACTGAGAGGCACTGATCACGTGACTGGCATGCACTGATCACGTGACTGAGAGGCACTGATCACGTGACTGAGAGGCGCTGATCACGTGACTGAGGGGCGCTGATCACGTGACTGAGAGGCGCTGATCACGTGGCTATCATGCACTGATCACGTGCTTCAGGAGGCAATAATCAAAGAGCTGAGCAGGCACTAATCAGTTGGCTAAGAGGGCACTAATCACGGAGAGGAGCAGGAAATCGTCAAGGAGCTGAGCAAAACTGTAATGAAGTGGTTAAGCAGACTCTAAACACGGGACGCAGCAGCTCTACACCCGTGACTGAGCAGACACAATTTGGGCAGCTCAGCAGACACCAATGGTGCAGCTCAGCAGACACAAATGGTGCAGCTCAGCAGACACCAATCATGCAGCTCAGCAGGCAATACTCATGGAGCTGAGCAGGCAGGAATCACACAGCTCAGCAGGCAAAGATCAAGGAGCTGAGCAGGCACGAATCTCGCAGCTCAGCTGGCAAAAATCAAGGAGCTGAGCAGACTGCCATGAAGTGGCTAAGCAGACTCTAAACACGTGACTCAGCAGGCTTGACACCCGTGACTGAGCAGACACGAATCTTGCAGCCCAGCAGACAATACTCCTGGAGCTGAGCAGGCAGGAATCACGCAGCTCAGCAGACAGTAATCAAGGAGCTGAGCAGGCACGAATCACGCAGCTCAGCAGGCAATAATCCTGGAGCTGAGCAAGCAGGAATCACGCAGCTCAGCAGGCAATAATCAAGAAGCAGAGCAGGCAGGAATCAGGCAGCTCAGCAGCCAATAATCAAGAAGCTAGCAGTCAGGAATCGCGCAGCTCAGCAGGCAATAATCATGGAGCTGAGCTGGCAGGAATCACGCAACTCAGCAGGCAATACTCACGGACCTGAGCAGGCAGGAATCACGCAACTTAGCAGGCAATAATAATTGGAGCTGAAGGCTGCAATGAACTGGATAGCAGACTCTAATCACGTGATTTCAGCCGGGCTTCCTCTCTGGGGACTGAGCAGGCCACTTATTATGCAGCCTCCCAGCAAGGCAAATCATGGAGCTGAGCAAGCCAGGGAATCACGCAGCTCAGCAGGCAAATAATCATGGAGCTGAGCAAACAGGATCACGCAGCCTCAGCATGCAATAATCAAGAAGCTGAGCAGGCCAGGAATCACGAAGCCTCAGCAGCAATAATATGGAGCTGAGCAAGCAGGAATCACGCAGCTCAGCAGGCAATAATCAAGAAGCTGAGCAGGCAGGAATCACGCAGCTTAGCAGGCAAATCATGGAAGCTGAGCAGACTGTAAATGGAAAGTGGCTAAGGCCGACGTCTATACAGTCACTCAGGCCGGCTCCTAACCCGGGCTTTGGAAGTCAGGCACTAATCACGCAGCTTGAGGCCAGGGACTAATCACAACAGCTGATCAGGCACGAGGTCACGCAGCTGAGCAGGGATTAAGGCATGCAGCTGAGGCAAGCGCTAATCCACTTGATTCAGCAGACCCTGATACGTGGACTAGCAGCCCTGATCACGTGGCTGAGCATGCACTGATCACGTGACTGAGCATGCACTGATCACGTGACTGAGATGCACTGATCACGTGACTGAGAGGCACTGATCACGTGACTGGGCATGCACTGATCACGTGACTGAGAGGCACTGATCACGTGACTGAGCAGGCGCTGATCACGTGACTGAGGGGCGCTGATCACGTGACTGAGAGGCGCTGATCACGTGGCTATCATGCACTGATCACGTGCTTCAGGAGGCAATAATCAAAGAGCTGAGCAGGCACTAATCACTTGGCTAAGAGGGCACTAATCACGGAGAGGAGCAGGAAATCGTCAAGGAGCTGAGCAAACTGTAATGAAGTGGTTAAGCAGACTCTAAACACGTGACGCAGCAGGCTCTACACCCGTGACTGAGCAGACACAATTTGGGCAGCCTCAGCAGACACCAATGGTGCAGCTCAGCAGACACAAATGGTGCAGCTCAGCAGACACCAATCATGCAGCTCAGCAGGCAATACTCATGGAGCTGAGCAGGCAGGAATCACACAGCTCAGCAGGCAAAGATCAAGGAGCTGAGCAGGCACGAATCTCGCAGCTCAGCTGGCAAAAATCAAGGAGCTGAGCAGACTGCCATGAAGTGGCTAAGCAGACTCTAAACACGTGACTCAGCAGGCTTGACACCCGTGACTGAGCAGACACGAATCTTGCAGCCCAGCAGACAATACTCCTGGAGCTGAGCAGGCAGGAATCACGCAGCTCAGCAGACAGTAATCAAGGAGCTGAGCAGGCACGAATCACGCAGCTCAGCAGGCAATAATCCTGGAGCTGAGCAAGCAGGAATCACGCAGCTCAGCAGGCAATAATCAAGAAGCAGAGCAGGCAGGAATCAGGCAGCTCAGCAGCCAATAATCAAGAAGCTAGCAGTCAGGAATCGCGCAGCTCAGCAGGCAATAGTCATGGAGCTGAGCTGGCAGGAATCACGCAACTCAGCAGGCAATACTCACGGACCTGAGCAGGCAGGAATCACGCAACTTAGCAGGCAATATAATTGGAGCTGAAGGCTGCAATGAACTGGATAAGCAGACTCTAATCACCGTGATTCAGCCGGCTCCTCTCTGGGGACTGAGCAGGCACTTATTATGCAGCTCAGCAAGCAAAAATCATGGAGCTGAGCAAGCAGGAATCACGCAGCTCAGCAGGCAATAATCATTGGAGCTGAGCAAACAGGAATCACGCAGCCTCAGCATGCAATAATCAAGAGCTGAGCAGGCAGGAATCAACGCAGCTCAGCAGGCAATAAATATGGAGCTGAGCAAGGCAGGAATCACGCAGCTCAGCAGGCAATAATCAAGAAGCTGAGCAGGCAGGAATCACGCAGCTTAGCAGGCAATAATCATGGGAGCTGAGCAGACTGTAATGAAGTGGCTAAGCAGACTCTAATCACGTCACTCAGCCGGCTCCTAACCCGGGTCTTGAGCAGGCACTAATCACGCAGCTGAGCAGGGACTAATCACACAGCTGATCAGGCACGAGTCACGCAGCTGAGCAGGGATTAAGCATGCAGCTGAGCAAGCGCTAATCCCTTGATTCAGCAGACCCTGATCACGTGACTGAGCAGGCCCTGATCACGTGGCTGAGCATGCACTGATCACGTGACTGAGCATGCACTGATCACGTGACTGAGAGGCACTGATCACGTGACTGAGAGGCACTGATCACGTGACTGGGCATGCACTGATCACGTGACTGAGAGGCACTGATCACGTGACTGAGAGGCGCTGATCACGTGACTGAGGGGGCGCTGATCACGTGACTGAGAGGCGCTGATCACGTGGCTATCATGCACTGATCACGTGCTTCAGGAGGCATAATCAAAGAGCTGAGCAGGCACTAATCCCTTGGCTAAGAGGGCACTAATCACGGAGAGGAGCAGGAAATCGTCAAGGAGCTGAGCAAACTGTAATGAAGTGGTTAAGCAGACTCTAAACACGTGACGCAGCAGGCTCTACACCCGTGACTGAGCAGACACAATTTGGGCAGCTCAGCAGACACCAATGGTGCAGCTCAGCAGACACAATGGTGCAGCTCAGCAGACACCAATCATGCAGCTCAGCAGGCAATACTCATGGAGCTGAGCAGGCAGGAATCACACAGCTCAGCAGGCAAAGATCAAGGAGCTGAGCAGGCACGAATCTCGCAGCTCAGCTGGCAAAATCAAGGAGCTGAGCAGACTGCCATGAAGTGGCTAAGCAGACTCTAAACACGTGACTCAGCAGGCTTGACACCCGTGACTGAGCAGACACGAATCTTGCAGCCCAGCAGACAATACTCCTGGAGCTGAGCAGGCAGGAATCACGCAAGCTCAGCAGACAGTAATCAAGGAGCTGAGCAGGCACGAATCACGCAGCTCAGCAGGCAATAATCCTGGAGCTGAGCAAGCAGGAATCACACAGCTCAGCAGGCAATAATCAAGAAGCAGAGCAGGCAGGAATCAGGCAGCTCAGCAGCCAATAATCAAGAAGCTAGCAGTCAGGAATCGCGCAGCTCAGCAGGCAATAATCAATGGAGCTGAGCTGGCAGGATCACGCAACTCAGCAGGCAATACTCACGGACCTGAGCAGGCAGGGAATCACGCAACTTAGCAGGCAATAATAATTGGAGCTGAAGGCTGCAAATGAACTGGATAAGCAGACTCTAATCACGTGATTCAGCCGGCTCCTCTCTGGGGACTGAGCAGGCACTTATTATGCAGCCTCAGCAAGCAAAAATCATGGAGCTGAGCAAGCAGGAATCCACGCAGCTCCAGCAGGCAATAATCATGGAGCTGAGGCAAACAGGAATCACGCAGCTCAGCATGCAATAATCAAGAGCTGAGCAGGCAGGATCCACCGCAGCTCAGCAGGCAATAAATAATGGAGGCTGAGCAAGCATGGAATCACCGCCATGCTCAGCAGGCAAGTAATCAAGAAGCTGAGCAGGCCAGGAATCACGCACCTTTAGCAGGCATAATCATGGGAGCGAGCAACTGTAATGAAGTGGCTAAGCAGACTCTAATCACGTCCCTCAGCCGGCTCCTAACCCGGTCCTTGAGCAGGCACTAATCACGCAGCTGAGCAGGGACTAATCACACAGCTGATCAGGCACGAGTCACGCAGCTGAGCAGGGATTAAGCATGCAGCTGAGCAAGCGCTAATCCCTTGATTCAGCAACCCTGATCACGTGACTGAGCAGGCCCTGATCACGTGGCTGAGAATGCACTGATCACGTGACTGAGCATGCACATGATCACGTGACTGAGAGGCACTGATCACGTGACTGAGAGGCGCTGATCACGTGACTGAGAGGCGCTGATCACGTGACTGAGGGGCCCTGATCACGTGACTGAGAGGCGCTGATCACGTGGCTATCATGCACTGATCACGTGCTTCAGGAGGCAATAATCAAAGAGCTGAGCAGGCACTAATCCCTTGGCTAAGAGGGCACTAATCACGGAGAGGAGCAGGAAATCGTCAAGGAGCTGAGCAAACTGTAATGAAGTGGTTAAGCAGACTCTAAACACGGGACGCAGCAGGCTCTACACCCGTGACTGAGCAGACACAATTTGGGCAGCTCAGCAGACACCAATGGTGCAGCTCAGCAGACACCAATGGTGCAGCTCAGCAGACACCAATCATGCAGCTCAGCAGGCAATACTCATGGAGCTGAGCAGGCAGGAATCACACAGCTCAGCAGGCAAAGATCAAGGAGCTGAGCAGGCACGAATCTCGCAGCTCAGCTGGCAAAAATCAAGGAGCTGAGCAGACTGCCATGAAGTGGCTAAGCAGACTCTAAACACGTGACTCAGCAGGCTTGACACCCGTGACTGAGCAGACACGAATCTTGCAGCCCAGCAGACAATACTCCTGGAGCTGAGCAGGCAGGAATCACGCAGCTCAGCAGACAGTAATCAAGGAGCTGAGCAGGCACGAATCACGCAGCTCAGCAGGCAATAATCCTGGAGCCTGAGGCAAGCAGGAATCACGCAGCTCAGCAGGCCAATAATCAAGAAGCAGAGCAGGCAGGAATCAGGCAGCTCAGCAGCCAATAATCAAGAAGCTAGCATCAGGAATCGCGGCAGCTCAGCAGGCAATAATCATGGAGCTGAGCTGGCAGGAATCACGCAACTCAGCAGGCAATACTCACGGACCTGAGCAGGCAGGAATCACGCAACTTAGCAGGCAATAATAATTGGAGCTGAAGGCTGCAATGAACTGGATAAGCAACTCTAATCACGTGATTCAGCCGGCTCCTCTCTGGGGACTGAGCAAGGCACTTATTATGCAGCTCAGCAAGCGAAAAGCATGGAGCTGAGCAAGCAGGAACTCACGCAGCTCAGCAGGCAATATCATGGAAGCTGAGCAACAGGAATCACGCAGCTCAGCATGCAATAATCAAGAAGCTGAGCAGGCAGGAATCACGCAAGCTCAGCCAGGCAATAATATGGAGCTGAGCAAGCAGGAATCACGCGCTCAGCAGGCAATAATCAAGAAGCTGAGCAGGCAGGAATCACCAGCTCAGCAGGCAATAATCATGGAGCTGAGCAGACTGTAATGAAGTGGCTAAGCAGACTCTAAATCACGTCACTCAGCCGGCTCCTAACCCGGTCTTGAGCAGGCACTAATCACGCAGCTGAAGCAGGGACTAATCACACAGCTGATCACGGCCACGAGTCACGCAGCTGAGCAGGGATTAAGCATGCAGCTGAGCAAGCGCTAATTCCCTTTGATTCAGCAGACCCTGATCACGTGACTGAGCAGGCCCTGATCACGTGGCTGAGCATGCACTGATCACGTGACTGAGCATGCACTGATCACGTGACTGAGAGGCACTGATCACGTGACTGAGCAGGCACCTGATCACGTGACTGAGCATGCACTGATCACGTGACTGAGAGGCACTGATCACGTGACTGAGAGGCGCTGATCCGTTGACTGAGGGGCCCTGATCACGTGACTGAGAGGCGCTGATCACGTGGCTATCATGCACTGATCACGTCTTCAGGAGGCAATAATCAAGAGCTGAGCAGGCACAATCCCTTGGCTAAGAGGGCACTAATCACGGAGAGGAGCAGGAAATCGTCAAGGAAGCTGAGCAACTGTAATGAAGTGGTTAAGCAGACTCTAACACGGGACGCAGCAGGCTCTACACCCGTGACTGAGCAGACACAATTTTGGGCAGCTCAGCAGACACCAATGGTGCAGCTCAGCAGACACAAATGGTGGCAGCTCAGCAGACACCAATCATGCAGCTCAGCAGGCAATACTCATGGAGCTGAGCAGGCAGGAATCACACAGCTCAGCAGGCAAAGATCAAGGAGCTGAGCAGGCCGAATCTCGCAGCTCAGCTGGCAAAAATCAAGGAGCTGAGCAGACTGCCATGAAGTGGCTAAGCAGACTCTAACACATGACTCAGCAGGCTTTGACACCCGTGACTGAGCAGACACGAATCTTGCAGCCCAGCAGACAATACTCTGGAGCTGAGCAGGCAGGAAATCACGCAGCTCAGCAGACAGTAATCAAGGAGCCTGAGCAGGCATGAATCACGCAGCTCAGCAGGCAATATCCTGGAGCTGAGCAAGCAGGAATCACGCAGCTCAGCAGGCAATAATCAAGAAGCAGAGCAGGCAGGAATCAGGCAGCTCAGCAGCCAATAATCAAGAAGCTAGCAGTCAGGAATCGCGCAGCTCAGCAGGCATAATCATGAGGCTGAGCTGGCAGAATCACGCAACTCAGCAGGCAATACTCACGGACCTGAGCAGGAGGAATCACGCAACTTAGCAGGCAATAATAATTGGAGCTGAAGGCTGCAATGAACTGGATAAGCAGACTCTAATCACGTGATTCAGCCGGCTCTCTCTGGGGACTGAGCAGGCAATTATTATGCAGCTCAGCAAGCAAAAATCATGGAGCTGAGCAAGCAGGAATCACGCAGCTCAGCAGGCAATAATCATGGAGCTGAGCAAACAGGAATCACGCAGCTCAGCATGCAATAATCAAGAAGCTGAGCAGGCAGGAATCACGCAGCTCAGCAGGCAATAAATATGGAGCTGAGCAAGCAGGAATCACGCAGCTCAGCAGGCAATAATCAAGAAGCTGAGCAGGCAGGAATCACGCAGCTTAGCAGGCAATAATCATGGAGCTGAGCAGACTGTCATGAAGTGGCTAAGCAGACTCTAATCACGTCACTCAGCCGGCTCCTAACCCGGTCTTGAGCAGGCACTAATCACGCAGCTGAGCAGGGACTAATCACACAGCTGATCAGGCACGAGTCACGCAGCTGAGCAGGGATTAAGCATGCAGCTGAGCAAGCGCTAATCCCTTGATTCAGCAGACCCTGATCACGTGACTGAGCAGGCCCTGATCACGTGGCTGAGCATGCACTGATTCACGTGACTGAGCATGCCACTGATCACGTGACTGAGCATGCACTGATCACGTGACTGAGAGGCACTGATCACGTGACTGGGCATGCACTGATCACGTGACTGAGAGGCAGCTGATCACGTGACTGAGAGGCGCTGATCACGTGACTGAGAGGCGCTGATCACGTGACTGAGGGGCGCTGATCACGTGACTGAGAGGCGCTGATCCACGTGGCTATCATGCACTGATCACGTGCTTCAGGAAGGCAATAATCAAAGAGCTGAGCAGGCACTAATCCCTTGGCTAAGAGGGCACTAATCACGGAGAGGAGCAGGAAATCGTCAAGGAGCTGAGCAAACTGTAATGAGTGGTTAAGCAGACTCTAAACACGGGACGCAGCAGGCTCTACACCCGTGACTGAGCAGACACAATTTTGGGCAGCTCAGCAGACACCATGGTGCAGCTCAGCAGACACAAATGGTGCAGCTCAGCAGACACCAATCATGCAGCTCAGCAGGCAATACTCATGGAGCTGAGCAGGCAGGAATCACACAGCTCAGCAGGCAAAGATCAAGGAGCTGAGCAGGCACGAATCTCGCAGCTCAGCTGGCAAAAATCAAGGGAGCTGAGCAGACTGCCATGAGTGGCTAAGCAGACTCTAAACACGTGACTCAGCAGGCTTGACACCCGTGGACTGAGCAGACACGAATCTTGCAGCCCAGCAGACAATACTCCTGGAGCTGAGCAGGCAGGAATCACGCAGCTCAGCAGACAGTAATCAAGGAGCTGAGCAGGCACGAATCACGCAGCTCAGCAGGCAATAATCCTGGAGCTGAGCAAGCAGGAATCACGCAGCTCAGCAGGCAATAATCAAGAAGCAGAGCAGGCAGGAATCAGGCAGCTCAGCAGCCAATAATCAAGAAGCTAGCAGTCAGGGAATCGCGCAGCTCAGCAGGCAATAATCATGGAGCTGAGCTGGCAGGAATCACGCAACTCAGCAGGCATACTCACGGACCTGAGCAGGCAGGAATCACGCAACTTAGCAGGCAATAATAATTGGAGCTGAAGGCTGCAATGAACTGGATAAAGCAGACTCTAATCCGTGACTTCAGCCGCCTCCTCTCTGGGAGCTGTAGCAGTGCATTATTATGGCAGCTCAGCAAGCAAAAATCCATGGAGCTGAGCAAGCAGGAATCACGCAGCTCAGCAAGGCATAATCATGGAGCTGAGCAAGGCAGGATCAACGCAGCTTAGCAGGCAATAATCATGGAAGCTTGAGCAGACTGTATGAAAGTTGGCTAAGCAGACTCTAATCACGTCACTCAGCCGGCTCCTAACCCGGTCTTGAGCAGGCACTATCACGCAGCTGAGCAGGGACTATCACAGCAGCTGATCAGGCAACGAGTCACGCAGCTGAGCAGGGATTAAGCATGCAGCTGAGCAAGCGCTAATCCCTTGATTCAGCAGACCCTGATCACGTGACTGAGCAGGCACTGATCACGTGGCTGAGCATGCACTGATCACGTGACTGAGCATGCACTGATCACGTGACTGAGAGGCACTGATCACGTGACTGAGAGGCACTGATCACGTGACTGAGAGGCACTGATCACGTGACTGAGAGGCGCTGATCACGTGACTGAGAGGCGCTGATCACGTGAGCTGAGCAGGCACTGATCACGTGCTCAGAGGCAATAATCACGAGCTGAGCAGGCAATAATCAAAGAGCTGAGCAGGCACTAATCAATGGAGAGGGACTAATCAGGAGATCAAACAGCTGAGCAAACTGTAATGAAGTGGTTAAGCAGACTCTAAACACGGGCAGCAGGCTCCAGGCAGACTGAGCAGACACAATTTGGGCAGCTCAGCAGACACCAATGGTGCAGCTCAGCAGACACAAATGGTGCAGCTCAGCAGACACCAATCATGCAGCTCAGCAGGCAATATCAAGGAGCTGAGCAGGCACGAATCTCGCAGCTCAGCTGGCAAAATCAAGGAGCTGAGCAGACTGCCATTAAGTGGCTAAGCAGACTCTAAACACGTGACTCAGCAGGCTTGACACCCGTGACTGAGCAGACACGAATCTTGCAGCCCAGCAGACAATACTCCTGGAGCTGAGCAGGCAGGAATCACGCAGCTCAGCAGACAGTAATCAAGGAGCTGAGCAGGCACGAATCACGCAGCTCAGCAGGCAATAATCCTGGAGCTGAGCAAGCAGGAATCACGCAGCTCAGCAGGCAATAATCAAGAAGCAGAGCAGGCAGGAATCAGGCAGCTCAGCAGCCATAATCAAGAAGCTAGCAGTCAGGAATCGCGCAGCTCAGCAGGCAATATCATGGAGCTGAAGCTGGCAGGAATCACGCAACTCAGCAGGCAATACTCACGGACCTGAGCAGGCAGGAATCACGCAACTTAGCAGGCATAATATATGGAGCTGAAGGCTGTAATGAACTGGATAAGCAGACTCCTAATCACGTGATTCAGCCCGGCTCCTCTTCTGGGGACTGAGCAGGCACTTATTATGCAGGCTCAGCAAGCAAAAATATGGAGCTGAGCAAGCAGGAATCACGCAGCTCAAGCAGGCAATAATCATGGAGCTGAGCAAACAGGAATCACGCAGCTCAGCATGCAATAATCAAGAAGCTGAGCAGGCAGGAAATCACGCAGCTCAGCAGGCAATAAATATGGGAGCTGAGCAAGCAGGAATCACGCAGCTCAGCAGGCAATCATCAAGAAGCTGAGCAGGGCAGGAATCACGCAGCTTAGCAGGCAATAATCATGGAGCTGAGCAGACTGTAATGAAGTGGCTAAGCAGACTCTAATCACGTCACTCAGCCGGCTCCTAACCCGGTCTTGAGAGCGCACAATCACGCAGCTGAGCAGGGACTAATCACACAGTGATCAGGCACGAGTCACGCAGCTGAGCAGGGATTAAGCATGCAGCTGAGCAAGCGCTAATCCCTTGATTCAGCAGACCCTGATCACGTGACTGAGCAGGCCCTGATCACGTGGCTGAGCATGCACTGATCACGTGACTGAGCATGCACTGATCACGTGACTGAGAGGCACTGATCACGTGACTGAGAGGCACTGATCACGTGACTCACGTGACTGAGAGGCACTGATCACGTGACTGAGAGGCGCTGATCACGTGACTGAGGGGCGCTGATCACGTGACTGAGAGGCGCTGATCACGTGGCTATCATGCACTGATCACGTGCTTCAGGAGGCAATAATCAAAGAGCTGAGCAGGCACTAATCACTTGGCTAAGAGGGCACTAATCACGGAGAGGAGCAGGAAATCGTCAAGGAGCTGAGCAAACTGTAATGAAGTGGTTAAGCAGACTCTAAACACGTGACGCAGCAGGCTCTACACCCGTGACTGAGCAGACACAATTTGGGCAGCTCAGCAGACACCAATGGTGCAGCTCAGCAGACACAAATGGTGCAGCTCAGCAGACACCAATCATGCAGCTCAGCAGGCAATACTCATGGAGCTGAGCAGGCAGGAATCACACAGCTCAGCAGGCAAAGATCAAGGAGCTGAGCAGGCACGAATCTCGCAGCTCAGCTGGCAAAAATCAAGGAGCTGAGCAGACTGCCATGAAGTGGCTAAGCAGACTCTAAAACACGTGACTCAGCAGGCTTGACACCCGTGACTGAGCAGACACGAATCTTGCAGCCCAGCAGACAATACTCCTGGAGCTGAGCAGGCAGGAATCACGCAGCTTCAGCAGACAGTAATCAAGGAGCTGAGCAGGCAACGAATCACGCAGCTCAGCAGGCAATAATCCTGGAGCTGAGCAAGCAGGAATCACGCAGCTCAGCAGGCAATATCAAGAAGCAGAGCAGGCAGGAATCAGGCAGCTCAGCAGCCAATAATCAAGAAGCTAGCAGTCCAGGAATCGCGCAGCTCAGCAGGCAATAGTCATGGAGCTGAGCTGGCAGGAATCACGCAACTCAGCAGGCAATACTCACGGACCTGAGCAGGCAGGAATCACGCAACTTAGCAGGCAATAATAATTGGAGCTGAAGGCTGTAATGAACTGGATAAGCAGACTCTAATCACGTGATTCAGCCGGCTCCTCTCTGGGGACTGAGCAGGCACTTATTATGCAGCTCAGCAAGCAAAAATCATGGAGCTGAGCAAGCAGGAATCACGCAGCTCAGCAGGCAATAATCATGGAGCTGAGCAAACAGGAATCACGCAGCTCAGCATGCAATAATCAAGAAGCTGAGCAGGCAGGAATCACGCAGCTCAGCAGGCAATAAATATGGAGCTGAGCAAGCAGGAATCACGCAGCTCAGCAGGCAATAATCAAGAAGCTGAGCAGGCAGGAATCACGCAGCTTAGCAGGCAATAATCATGGAGCTGAGCAGACTGTCATGAAGTGGCTAAGCAGACTCTAATCACGTCACTCAGCCGGCTCCTAACCGGTCTTGAGCAGGCACTATCACGCAGCTGAGCAGGGACTAATCACACGCTGATCAGGCCACGAGTCACGCAGCTGAGCAGGGATTAAGCATGCAGCTGAGCAAGCGCTAAATCCCTTGATTCAGCAGACCCTGATCACGTGACTGAGCAGGCCCTGATCACGTGTCTGAGCATGCCCTGATCACGTGACTGAGCATGCACTGATCACGTGACTGAGAGGCACTGATCACGTGACTGAGAGGCACTGATCACGTGACTGAGCATGCACTGATCACGTGACTGAGAGGCACTGATCACGTGACTGAGAGGCGCTGATCACGTGACTGAGGGGCGCTGATCACGTGACTGAGAGGCGCTGATCACGTGGCTATCATGCACTGATCACGTGCTTCAGGAGGCAATAATCAAAGAGCTGAGCAGGCACTAATCACTTGGCTAAGAGGGCACTAATCACGGAGAGGAGCATCGTCAAGGAGCTGAGCAAACTGTAATGAAGTGGTTAAGCAGACTCTAAACACGTGACGCAGCAGGCTCTACACCCGTGACTGAGCAGACACAATTTGGGCAGCTCAGCAGACACCAATGGTGCAGCTCAGCAGACACAAATGGTGCAGCTCAGCAGACACCAATCATGCAGCTCAGCAGGCAATACTCATGGAGCTGAGCAGGCAGGAATCACACAGCTCAGCAGGCAAAGATCAAGGAGCTGAGCAGGCACGAATCTCGCAGCTCAGCTGGCAAAAATCAAGGAGCTGAGCAGACTGCCATTAAGTGGCTAAGCAGACTCTAAACACGTGACTCAGCAGGCTTGACACCCGTGACTGAGCAGACACGAATCTTGCAGCCCAGCAGACAATACTCCTGGAGCTGAGCAGGCAGGAATCACGCAGCTCAGCAGACAGTAATCAAGGAGCTGAGCAGGCACGAATCACGCAGCTCAGCAGGCAATAATCCTGGAGCTGAGCAAGCAGGAATCACGCAGCTCAGCAGGCAATAATCAAGAAGCAGAGCAGGCAGGAATCAGGCAGCTCAGCAGCCAATAATCAAGAAGCTAGCAGTCAGGAATCGCGCAGCTCAGCAGGCAATAATCATGGAGCTGAGCTGGCAGGAATCACGCAACTCAGCAGGCAATACTCACGGACCTGAGCAGGCAGGAATCACGCAACTTAGCAGGCAATAATAATTGGAGCTGAAGGCTGTAATGAACTGGATAAGCAGACTCTAATCACGTGATTCAGCCGGCTCCTCTCTGGGGACTGAGCAGGCACTTATTATGCAGCTCAGCAAGCAAAAATCATGGAGCTGAGCAAGCAGGAATCACGCAGCTCAGCAGGCAATAATCATGGAGCTGAGCAAACAGGAATCACGCAGCTCAGCATGCAATAATCAAGAAGCTGAGCAGGCAGGAATCACGCAGCTCAGCAGGCAATAAATATGGAGCTGAGCAAGCAGGAATCACGCAGCTCAGCAGGCAATAATCAAGAAGCTGAGCAGGCAGGAATCACGCAGCTTAGCAGGCAATAATCATGGAGCTGAGCAGACTGTCATGAAGTGGCTAAGCAGACTCTAATCACGTCACTCAGCCGGCTCCTAACCCGGTCTTGAGCAGGCACTAATCACGCAGCTGAGCAGGGACTAATCACACAGCTGATCAGGCACGAGTCACGCAGCTGAGCAGGGATTAAGCATGCAGCTGAGCAAGCGCTAATCCCTTGATTCAGCAGACCCTGATCACGTGACTGAGCAGGCCCTGATCACGTGGCTGAGCATGCACTGATCACGTGACTGAGCATGCACTGATCACGTGACTGAGAGGCACTGATCACGTGACTGAGAGGCACTGATCACGTGACTGAGCATGCACTGATCACGTGACTGAGAGGCACTGATCACGTGACTGAGAGGCGCTGATCACGTGACTGAGGGGCGCTGATCACGTGACTGAGAGGCGCTGATCACGTGGCTATCATGCACTGATCACGTGCTTCAGGAGGCAATAATCAAAGAGCTGAGCAGGCACTAATCACTTGGCTAAGAGGGCACTAATCACGGAGAGGAGCAGGAAATCGTCAAGGAGCTGAGCAAACTGTAATGAAGTGGTTAAGCAGACTCTAAACACGTGACGCAGCAGGCTCTACACCCGTGACTGAGCAGACACAATTTGGGCAGCTCAGCAGACACCAATGGTGCAGCTCAGCAGACACAAATGGTGCAGCTCAGCAGACACCAATCATGCAGCTCAGCAGGCAATACTCATGGAGCTGAGCAGGCAGGAATCACGCAGCTCAGCTGGCAAAAATCAAGGAGCTGAGCAGACTGCCATTAAGTGGCTAAGCAGACTCTAAACACGTGACTCAGCAGGCTTGACACCCGTGACTGAGCAGACACGAATCTTGCAGCCCAGCAGACAATACTCCTGGAGCTGAGCAGGCAGGAATCACGCAGCTCAGCAGACAGTAATCAAGGAGCTGAGCAGGCACGAATCACGCAGCTCAGCAGGCAATAATCCTGGAGCTGAGCAAGCAGGAATCACGCAGCTCAGCAGGCAATAATCAAGAAGCAGAGCAGGCAGGAATCAGGCAGCTCAGCAGCCAATAATCAAGAAGCTAGCAGTCAGGAATCGCGCAGCTCAGCAGGCAATAATCATGGAGCTGAGCTGGCAGGAATCACGCAACTCAGCAGGCAATACTCACGGACCTGAGCAGGCAGGAATCACGCAACTTAGCAGGCAATAATAATTGGAGCTGAAGGCTGTAATGAACTGGATAAGCAGACTCTAATCACGTGATTCAGCCGGCTCCTCTCTGGGGACTGAGCAGGCACTTATTATGCAGCTCAGCAAGCAAAAATCATGGAGCTGAGCAAGCAGGAATCACGCAGCTCAGCAGGCAATAATCATGGAGCTGAGCAAACAGGAATCACGCAGCTCAGCATGCAATAATCAAGAAGCTGAGCAGGCAGGAATCACGCAGCTCAGCAGGCAATAAATATGGAGCTGAGCAAGCAGGAATCACGCAGCTCAGCAGGCAATAATCAAGAAGGCTGAGCAGGCAGGAATCACGCAGCTTAGCAGGCAATAATCATGGAGCTGAGGCAGACTGTCATGAAGTGGCTAAGCAGACTCTAATCACGTCACTCAGCCGGCTCCTAACCCGGTCCTTGAGCAGGCACTAATCACGCAGCTGAGCAGGGACTAATCACACAGCTGATCAGGCACGAGTCACGCAGCTGAGCAGGGATTAAGCATGCAGCTGAGCAAGCGCTAATCCCTTGATTCAGCAGACCCTGATCACGTGACTGAGGAGGGCCCTGATCACGTGGCTGAGCATGCACTGATCACGTGACTGAGCATGCACTGATCACGTGACTGAGAGGCACTGATCACGTGACTGAGAGGCACTGATCACGTGACTGAGCATGCAACTGATCACGTGACTGAGAGGCGCTGATCACGTGACTGAGAGGCGCTGATCACGTGACTGAGGGGCGCTGATCACGTGACTGAGAGGCGCTGATCACTGTGGCTATATGCACTGATCACGTGCTTCAGGAGGCAATATCAAAGAGCTGAGCAGGCACTAATCACTTGGCTAAGAGGCACTAGTCACGGAGAGGAGCAGGAAATCGTCAAGGAGCTGAGCAAACTGTAATGAAGTGGTTTAAGCAGACTCTAAACACGTGACGCAGCAGGGCTTCTACACCCGTGACTGAGCAGACACAATTTGGGCAGCTCAGCAGACCCCAATGGTGCAAGCTCAGCAGACACAATGGTGCAGCTAGCAGACACCAATCATGCAGCTCAGCAGGCAATAACTCATGGAGCTGAGCAGGCAGGAATCACCACAGCTCAGCAGGCAAAGATCAAGGAGCTGAGCAGGCACGAATCTCGCAGCTCAGCTGGCAAAAATCAAGGAGCTGAGCAGACTGCCATAAGTGGCTAAGCAGACTCTAAACACATGACTCAGCAGGCTTGACACCCGTGACTGAGCAACACGAATCTTGCAGCCCAGCAGACAATACTCCTGGAGCTGAGCAGGCAGGAATCACGCAGCTCAGCAGACAGTAATCAAGGAGCTGAGCAGGCACGAATCACGCAGCTCAGCAGGCAATAATCCTGGAGCTGAGCAAGCAGGAATCACGCAGCTCAGCAGGCAATATCAAGAAGCAGAGCAGGCAGGATCAGGCAGCTCAGCAGGCCAATAATCAAGAAGCTAGCAGTCAGGAATCGCGCAGCTCGCAGGGCAATAGTCATGGAGCTGAGCTGGCAGGAATCAACGCAACTCAGCAGGCAATACTCACGGACCTGAGCAGGCAGGAATCACGCAACTTAGCAGGCAATAATAATTGGAGCTGAAGGCTGTAATGAACTGGATAAGCAGACTCTAATCACGTGATTCAGCCGGCTCCTCTCTGGGGACTGAGCAGGCACTTATTATGCAGCTCAGCAAGCAAAAATCATGGAGCTGAGCAAGCAGGAATCACGCAGCTCAGCAGGCAATAATCATGGAGCTGAGCAAACAGGAATCACGCAGCTCAGCATGCAATAATCAAGAAGCTGAGCAGGCAGGAATCACGCAGCTCAGCAGGCAATAAATATGGAGCTGAGCAAGCAGGAATCACGCAGCTCAGCAGGCAATAATCAAGAAGCTGAGCAGGCAGGAATCACGCAGCTTAGCAGGCAATAATCATGGAGCTGAGCAGACTGTAATGAAGTGGCTAAGCAGACTCTAATCACGTCACTCAGCCGGCTCCTAACCCGGTCTTGAGCAGGCACTAATCACGCAGCTGAGCAGGGACTAATCACACAGCTGATCAGGCACGAGTCACGCAGCTGAGCAGGGATTAAGCATGCAGCTGAGCAAGCGCTAATCCCTTGATTCAGCAGACCCTGATCACGTGACTGAGCAGGCCCTGATCACGTGGCTGAGCATGCACTGATCACGTGACTGAGCATGCACTGATCACGTGACTGAGAGGCACTGATCACGTGACTGAGAGGCACTGATCACGTGACTGAGCATGCACTGATCACGTGACTGAGAGGCACTGATCACGTGACTGAGAGGCGCTGATCACGTGACTGAGGGGCGCTGATCACGTGACTGAGAGGCGCTGATCACGTGGCTATCATGCACTGATCACGTGCTTCAGGAGGCAATAATCAAAGAGCTGAGCAGGCACTAATCACTTGGCTAAGAGGGCACTAATCACGGAGAGGATCGTCAAGGAGCTGAGCAAACTGTAATGAAGTGGTTAAGCAGACTCTAAACACGTGACGCAGCAGGCTCTACACCCGTGACTGAGCAGACACAATTTGGGCAGCTCAGCAGACACCAATGGTGCAGCTCAGCAGACACAAATGGTGCAGCTCAGCAGACACCAATCATGCAGCTCAGCAGGCAATACTCATGGAGCTGAGCAGGCAGGAATCACACAGCTCAGCAGGCAAAGATCAAGGAGCTGAGCAGACTGCCATTAAGTGGCTAAGCAGACTCTAAACACGTGACTCAGCAGGCTTGACACCCGTGACTGAGCACACACGAATCTTGCAGCCCAGCAGACAATACTCCTGGAGCTGAGCAGGCAGGAATCACGCAGCTCAGCAGACAGTAATCAAGGAGCTGAGCAGGCACGAATCACGCAGCTCAGCAGGCAATAATCCTGGAGCTGAGCAAGCAGGAATCACGCAGCTCAGCAGGCAATAATCAAGAAGCAGAGCAGGCAGGAATCAGGCAGCTCAGCAGCCAATAATCAAGAAGCTAGCAGTCAGGAATCGCGCAGCTCAGCAGGCAATAATCATGGAGCTGAGCTGGCAGGAATCACGCAACTCAGCAGGCAATACTCACGGACCTGAGCAGGCAGGAATCACGCAACTTAGCAGGCAATAATAATTGGAGCTGAAGGCTGTAATGAACTGGATAAGCAGACTCTAATCACGTGATTCAGCCGGCTCCTCTCTGGGGACTGAGCAGGCACTTATTATGCAGCTCAGCAAGCAAAAATCATGGAGCTGAGCAAGCAGGAATCACGCAGCTCAGCAGGCAATAATCATGGAGCTGAGCAAACAGGAATCACGCAGCTCAGCATGCAATAATCAAGAAGCTGAGCAGGCAGGAATCACGCAGCTCAGCAGGCAATAAATATGGAGCTGAGCAAGCAGGAATCACGCAGCTCAGCAGGCAATAATCAAGAAGCTGAGCAGGCAGGAATCACGCAGCTTAGCAGGCAATAATCATGGAGCTGAGCAGACTGTCATGAAGTGGCTAAGCAGACTCTAATCACGTCACTCAGCCGGCTCCTAACCCGGTCTTGAGCAGGCACTAATCACGCAGCTGAGCAGGGACTAATCACACAGCTGATCAGGCACGAGTCACGCAGCTGAGCAGGGATTAAGCATGCAGCTGAGCAAGCGCTAATCCCTTGATTCAGCAGACCCTGATCACGTGACTGAGCAGGCCCTGATCACGTGGCTGAGCATGCACTGATCACGTGACTGAGCATGCACTGATCACGTGACTGAGAGGCACTGATCACGTGACTGAGAGGCACTGATCACGTGACTCACGTGACTGAGAGGCACTGATCACGTGACTGAGAGGCGCTGATCACGTGACTGAGGGGCGCTGATCACGTGACTGAGAGGCGCTGATCACGTGGCTATCATGCACTGATCACGTGCTTCAGGAGGCAATAATCAAAGAGCTGAGCAGGCACTAATCACTTGGCTAAGAGGGCACTAATCACGGAGAGGAGCATCGTCAAGGAGCTGAGCAAACTGTAATGAAGTGGTTAAGCAGACTCTAAACACGTGACGCAGCAGGCTCTACACCCGTGACTGAGCAGACACAATTTGGGCAGCTCAGCAGACACCAATGGTGCAGCTCAGCAGACACAAATGGTGCAGCTCAGCAGACACCAATCATGCAGCTCAGCAGGCAATACTCATGGAGCTGAGCAGGCAGGAATCACACAGCTCAGCAGGCAAAGATCAAGGAGCTGAGCAGGCACGAATCTCGCAGCTCAGCTGGCAAAAATCAAGGAGCTGAGCAGACTGCCATTAAGTGGCTAAGCAGACTCTAAACACGTGACTCAGCAGGCTTGACACCCGTGACTGAGCAGACACGAATCTTGCAGCCCAGCAGACAATACTCCTGGAGCTGAGCAGGCAGGAATCACGCAGCTCAGCAGACAGTAATCAAGGAGCTGAGCAGGCACGAATCACGCAGCTCAGCAGGCAATAATCCTGGAGCTGAGCAAGCAGGAATCACGCAGCTCAGCAGGCAATAATCAAGAAGCAGAGCAGGCAGGAATCAGGCAGCTCAGCAGCCAATAATCAAGAAGCTAGCAGTCAGGAATCGCGCAGCTCAGCAGGCAATAATCATGGAGCTGAGCTGGCAGGAATCACGCAACTCAGCAGGCAATACTCACGGACCTGAGCAGGCAGGAATCACGCAACTTAGCAGGCAATAATAATTGGAGCTGAAGGCTGTAATGAACTGGATAAGCAGACTCTAATCACGTGATTCAGCCGGCTCCTCTCTGGGGACTGAGCAGGCACTTATTATGCAGCTCAGCAAGCAAAAATCATGGAGCTGAGCAAGCAGGAATCACGCAGCTCAGCAGGCAATAATCATGGAGCTGAGCAAACAGGAATCACGCAGCTCAGCATGCAATAATCAAGAAGCTGAGCAGGCAGGAATCACGCAGCTCAGCAGGCAATAAATATGGAGCTGAGCAAGCAGGAATCACGCAGCTCAGCAGGCAATAATCAAGAAGCTGAGCAGGCAGGAATCACGCAGCTTAGCAGGCAATAATCATGGAGCTGAGCAGACTGTCATGAAGTGGCTAAGCAGACTCTAATCACGTCACTCAGCCGGCTCCTAACCCGGTCTTGAGCAGGCACTAATCACGCAGCTGAGCAGGGACTAATCACACAGCTGATCAGGCACGAGTCACGCAGCTGAGCAGGGATTAAGCATGCAGCTGAGCAAGCGCTAATCCCTTGATTCAGCAGACCCTGATCACGTGACTGAGCAGGCCCTGATCACGTGGCTGAGCATGCACTGATCACGTGACTGAGCATGCACTGATCACGTGACTGAGAGGCACTGATCACGTGACTGAGAGGCACTGATCACGTGACTGAGCATGCACTGATCACGTGACTGAGAGGCACTGATCACGTGACTGAGAGGCGCTGATCACGTGACTGAGGGGCGCTGATCACGTGACTGAGAGGCGCTGATCACGTGGCTATCATGCACTGATCACGTGCTTCAGGAGGCAATAATCAAAGAGCTGAGCAGGCACTAATCACTTGGCTAAGAGGGCACTAATCACGGAGAGGAGAATCGTCAAGGAGCTGAGCAAACTGTAATGAAGTGGTTAAGCAGACTCTAAACACGTGACGCAGCAGGCTCTACACCCGTGACTGAGCAGACACAATTTGGGCAGCTCAGCAGACACCAATGGTGCAGCTCAGCAGACACAAATGGTGCAGCTCAGCAGACACCAATCATGCAGCTCAGCAGGCAATACTCATGGAGCTGAGCAGGCAGGAATCACACAGCTCAGCAGGCAAAGATCAAGGAGCTGAGCAGACTGCCATTAAGTGGCTAAGCAGACTCTAAACACGTGACTCAGCAGGCTTGACACCCGTGACTGAGCAGACACGAATCTTGCAGCCCAGCAGACAATACTCCTGGAGCTGAGCAGGCAGGAATCACGCAGCTCAGCAGACAGTAATCAAGGAGCTGAGCAGGCACGAATCACGCAGCTCAGCAGGCAATAATCCTGGAGCTGAGCAAGCAGGAATCACGCAGCTCAGCAGGCAATAATCAAGAAGCAGAGCAGGCAGGAATCAGGCAGCTCAGCAGCCAATAATCAAGAAGCTAGCAGTCAGGAATCGCGCAGCTCAGCAGGCAATAATCATGGAGCTGAGCTGGCAGGAATCACGCAACTCAGCAGGCAATACTCACGGACCTGAGCAGGCAGGAATCACGCAACTTAGCAGGCAATAATAATTGGAGCTGAAGGCTGTAATGAACTGGATAAGCAGACTCTAATCACGTGATTCAGCCGGCTCCTCTCTGGGGACTGAGCAGGCACTTATTATGCAGCTCAGCAAGCAAAAATCATGGAGCTGAGCAAGCAGGAATCACGCAGCTCAGCAGGCAATAATCATGGAGCTGAGCAAACAGGAATCACGCAGCTCAGCATGCAATAATCAAGAAGCTGAGCAGGCAGGAATCACGCAGCTCAGCAGGCAATAAATATGGAGCTGAGCAAGCAGGAATCACGCAGCTCAGCAGGCAATAATCAAGAAGCTGAGCAGGCAGGAATCACGCAGCTTAGCAGGCAATAATCATGGAGCTGAGCAGACTGTCATGAAGTGGCTAAGCAGACTCTAATCACGTCACTCAGCCGGCTCCTAACCCGGTCTTGAGCAGGCACTAATCACGCAGCTGAGCAGGGACTAATCACACAGCTGATCAGGCACGAGTCACGCAGCTGAGCAGGGATTAAGCATGCAGCTGAGCAAGCGCTAATCCCTTGATTCAGCAGACCCTGATCACGTGACTGAGCAGGCCCTGATCACGTGGCTGAGCATGCACTGATCACGTGACTGAGCATGCACTGATCACGTGACTGAGAGGCACTGATCACGTGACTGAGAGGCACTGATCACGTGACTGAGCATGCACTGATCACGTGACTGAGAGGCACTGATCACGTGACTGAGAGGCGCTGATCACGTGACTGAGGGGCGCTGATCACGTGACTGAGAGGCGCTGATCACGTGGCTATCATGCACTGATCACGTGCTTCAGGAGGCAATAATCAAAGAGCTGAGCAGGCACTAATCACTTGGCTAAGAGGGCACTAATCACGGAGAGGAGTCAAGGAGCTGAGCAAACTGTAATGAAGTGGTTAAGCAGACTCTAAACACGTGACGCAGCAGGCTCTACACCCGTGACTGAGCAGACACAATTTGGGCAGCTCAGCAGACACCAATGGTGCAGCTCAGCAGACACAAATGGTGCAGCTCAGCAGACACCAATCATGCAGCTCAGCAGGCAATACTCATGGAGCTGAGCAGGCAGGAATCACACAGCTCAGCAGGCAAAGATCAAGGAGCTGAGCAGACTGCCATTAAGTGGCTAAGCAGACTCTAAACACGTGACTCAGCAGGCTTGACACCCGTGACTGAGCAGACACGAATCTTGCAGCCCAGCAGACAATACTCCTGGAGCTGAGCAGGCAGGAATCACGCAGCTCAGCAGACAGTAATCAAGGAGCTGAGCAGGCACGAATCACGCAGCTCAGCAGGCAATAATCCTGGAGCTGAGCAAGCAGGAATCACGCAGCTCAGCAGGCAATAATCAAGAAGCAGAGCAGGCAGGAATCAGGCAGCTCAGCAGCCAATAATCAAGAAGCTAGCAGTCAGGAATCGCGCAGCTCAGCAGGCAATAATCATGGAGCTGAGCTGGCAGGAATCACGCAACTCAGCAGGCAATACTCACGGACCTGAGCAGGCAGGAATCACGCAACTTAGCAGGCAATAATAATTGGAGCTGAAGGCTGTAATGAACTGGATAAGCAGACTCTAATCACGTGATTCAGCCGGCTCCTCTCTGGGGACTGAGCAGGCACTTATTATGCAGCTCAGCAAGCAAAAATCATGGAGCTGAGCAAGCAGGAATCACGCAGCTCAGCAGGCAATAATCATGGAGCTGAGCAAACAGGAATCACGCAGCTCAGCATGCAATAATCAAGAAGCTGAGCAGGCAGGAATCACGCAGCTCAGCAGGCAATAAATATGGAGCTGAGCAAGCAGGAATCACGCAGCTCAGCAGGCAATAATCAAGAAGCTGAGCAGGCAGGAATCACGCAGCTTAGCAGGCAATAATCATGGAGCTGAGCAGACTGTCATGAAGTGGCTAAGCAGACTCTAATCACGTCACTCAGCCGGCTCCTAACCCGGTCTTGAGCAGGCACTAATCACGCAGCTGAGCAGGGACTAATCACACAGCTGATCAGGCACGAGTCACGCAGCTGAGCAGGGATTAAGCATGCAGCTGAGCAAGCGCTAATCCCTTGATTCAGCAGACCCTGATCACGTGACTGAGCAGGCCCTGATCACGTGGCTGAGCATGCACTGATCACGTGACTGAGCATGCACTGATCACGTGACTGAGAGGCACTGATCACGTGACTGAGAGGCACTGATCACGTGACTGAGCATGCACTGATCACGTGACTGAGAGGCACTGATCACGTGACTGAGAGGCGCTGATCACGTGACTGAGGGGCGCTGATCACGTGACTGAGAGGCGCTGATCACGTGGCTATCATGCACTGATCACGTGCTTCAGGAGGCAATAATCAAAGAGCTGAGCAGGCACTAATCACTTGGCTAAGAGGGCACTAATCACGGAAATCGTCAAGGAGCTGAGCAAACTGTAATGAAGTGGTTAAGCAGACTCTAAACACGTGACGCAGCAGGCTCTACACCCGTGACTGAGCAGACACAATTTGGGCAGCTCAGCAGACACCAATGGTGCAGCTCAGCAGACACAAATGGTGCAGCTCAGCAGACACCAATCATGCAGCTCAGCAGGCAATACTCATGGAGCTGAGCAGGCAGGAGGAAGGCAAAGATCAGCAGCTCAGCAGGGCAAAAATCAAGGAGCTGAGCAGACTGCCATTAAGTGGCTAAGCAGACTCTAAACACGTGACTCAGCAGGCTTGACACCCGTGACTGAGCAGACACGAATCTTGCAGCCCAGCAGACAATACTCCTGGAGCTGAGCAGGCAGGAATCACGCAGCTCAGCAGACAGTAATCAAGGAGCTGAGCAGGCACGAATCACGCAGCTCAGCAGGCAATAATCCTGGAGCTGAGCAAGCAGGAATCACGCAGCTCAGCAGGCAATAATCAAGAAGCAGAGCAGGCAGGAATCAGGCAGCTCAGCAGCCAATAATCAAGAAGCTAGCAGTCAGGAATCGCGCAGCTCAGCAGGCAATAATCATGGAGCTGAGCTGGCAGGAATCACGCAACTCAGCAGGCAATACTCACGGACCTGAGCAGGCAGGAATCACGCAACTTAGCAGGCAATAATAATTGGAGCTGAAGGCTGTAATGAACTGGATAAGCAGACTCTAATCACGTGATTCAGCCGGCTCCTCTCTGGGGACTGAGCAGGCACTTATTATGCAGCTCAGCAAGCAAAAATCATGGAGCTGAGCAAGCAGGAATCACGCAGCTCAGCAGGCAATAATCATGGAGCTGAGCAAACAGGAATCACGCAGCTCAGCATGCAATAATCAAGAAGCTGAGCAGGCAGGAATCACGCAGCTCAGCAGGCAATAAATATGGAGCTGAGCAAGCAGGAATCACGCAGCTCAGCAGGCAATAATCAAGAAGCTGAGCAGGCAGGAATCACGCAGCTTAGCAGGCAATAATCATGGAGCTGAGCAGACTGTCATGAAGTGGCTAAGCAGACTCTAATCACGTCACTCAGCCGGCTCCTAACCCGGTCTTGAGCAGGCACTAATCACGCAGCTGAGCAGGGACTAATCACACAGCTGATCAGGCACGAGTCACGCAGCTGAGCAGGGATTAAGCATGCAGCTGAGCAAGCGCTAATCCCTTGATTCAGCAGACCCTGATCACGTGACTGAGCAGGCCCTGATCACGTGGCTGAGCATGCACTGATCACGTGACTGAGCATGCACTGATCACGTGACTGAGAGGCACTGATCACGTGACTGAGAGGCACTGATCACGTGACTGAGCATGCACTGATCACGTGACTGAGAGGCACTGATCACGTGACTGAGAGGCGCTGATCACGTGACTGAGGGGCGCTGATCACGTGACTGAGAGGCGCTGATCACGTGGCTATCATGCACTGATCACGTGCTTCAGGAGGCAATAATCAAAGAGCTGAGCAGGCACTAATCACTTGGCTAAGAGGGCACTAATCACGGAGAGGAGCATCGTCAAGGAGCTGAGCAAACTGTAATGAAGTGGTTAAGCAGACTCTAAACACGTGACGCAGCAGGCTCTACACCCGTGACTGAGCAGACACAATTTGGGCAGCTCAGCAGACACCAATGGTGCAGCTCAGCAGACACAAATGGTGCAGCTCAGCAGACACCAATCATGCAGCTCAGCAGGCAATACTCATGGAGCTGAGCAGGCAGGAATCACACAGCTCAGCAGGCAAAGATCAAGGAGCTGAGCAGGCACGAATCTCGCAGCTCAGCTGGCAAAAATCAAGGAGCTGAGCAGACTGCCATTAAGTGGCTAAGCAGACTCTAAACACGTGACTCAGCAGGCTTGACACCCGTGACTGAGCAGACACGAATCTTGCAGCCCAGCAGACAATACTCCTGGAGCTGAGCAGGCAGGAATCACGCAGCTCAGCAGACAGTAATCAAGGAGCTGAGCAGGCACGAATCACGCAGCTCAGCAGGCAATAATCCTGGAGCTGAGCAAGCAGGAATCACGCAGCTCAGCAGGCAATAATCAAGAAGCAGAGCAGGCAGGAATCAGGCAGCTCAGCAGCCAATAATCAAGAAGCTAGCAGTCAGGAATCGCGCAGCTCAGCAGGCAATAATCATGGAGCTGAGCTGGCAGGAATCACGCAACTCAGCAGGCAATACTCACGGACCTGAGCAGGCAGGAATCACGCAACTTAGCAGGCAATAATAATTGGAGCTGAAGGCTGTAATGAACTGGATAAGCAGACTCTAATCACGTGATTCAGCCGGCTCCTCTCTGGGGACTGAGCAGGCACTTATTATGCAGCTCAGCAAGCAAAAATCATGGAGCTGAGCAAGCAGGAATCACGCAGCTCAGCAGGCAATAATCATGGAGCTGAGCAAACAGGAATCACGCAGCTCAGCATGCAATAATCAAGAAGCTGAGCAGGCAGGAATCACGCAGCTCAGCAGGCAATAAATATGGAGCTGAGCAAGCAGGAATCACGCAGCTCAGCAGGCAATAATCAAGAAGCTGAGCAGGCAGGAATCACGCAGCTTAGCAGGCAATAATCATGGAGCTGAGCAGACTGTCATGAAGTGGCTAAGCAGACTCTAATCACGTCACTCAGCCGGCTCCTAACCCGGTCTTGAGCAGGCACTAATCACGCAGCTGAGCAGGGACTAATCACACAGCTGATCAGGCACGAGTCACGCAGCTGAGCAGGGATTAAGCATGCAGCTGAGCAAGCGCTAATCCCTTGATTCAGCAGACCCTGATCACGTGACTGAGCAGGCCCTGATCACGTGGCTGAGCATGCACTGATCACGTGACTGAGCATGCACTGATCACGTGACTGAGAGGCACTGATCACGTGACTGAGAGGCACTGATCACGTGACTGAGCATGCACTGATCACGTGACTGAGAGGCACTGATCACGTGACTGAGAGGCGCTGATCACGTGACTGAGGGGCGCTGATCACGTGACTGAGAGGCGCTGATCACGTGGCTATCATGCACTGATCACGTGCTTCAGGAGGCAATAATCAAAGAGCTGAGCAGGCACTAATCACTTGGCTAAGAGGGCACTAATCACGGAGAGGAGCATCGTCAAGGAGCTGAGCAAACTGTAATGAAGTGGTTAAGCAGACTCTAAACACGTGACGCAGCAGGCTCTACACCCGTGACTGAGCAGACACAATTTGGGCAGCTCAGCAGACACCAATGGTGCAGCTCAGCAGACACAAATGGTGCAGCTCAGCAGACACCAATCATGCAGCTCAGCAGGCAATACTCATGGAGCTGAGCAGGCAGGAATCACACAGCTCAGCAGGCAAAGATCAAGGAGCTGAGCAGACTGCCATTAAGTGGCTAAGCAGACTCTAAACACGTGACTCAGCAGGCTTGACACCCGTGACTGAGCAGACACGAATCTTGCAGCCCAGCAGACAATACTCCTGGAGCTGAGCAGGCAGGAATCACGCAGCTCAGCAGACAGTAATCAAGGAGCTGAGCAGGCACGAATCACGCAGCTCAGCAGGCAATAATCCTGGAGCTGAGCAAGCAGGAATCACGCAGCTCAGCAGGCAATAATCAAGAAGCAGAGCAGGCAGGAATCAGGCAGCTCAGCAGCCAATAATCAAGAAGCTAGCAGTCAGGAATCGCGCAGCTCAGCAGGCAATAATCATGGAGCTGAGCTGGCAGGAATCACGCAACTCAGCAGGCAATACTCACGGACCTGAGCAGGCAGGAATCACGCAACTTAGCAGGCAATAATAATTGGAGCTGAAGGCTGTAATGAACTGGATAAGCAGACTCTAATCACGTGATTCAGCCGGCTCCTCTCTGGGGACTGAGCAGGCACTTATTATGCAGCTCAGCAAGCAAAAATCATGGAGCTGAGCAAGCAGGAATCACGCAGCTCAGCAGGCAATAATCATGGAGCTGAGCAAACAGGAATCACGCAGCTCAGCATGCAATAATCAAGAAGCTGAGCAGGCAGGAATCACGCAGCTCAGCAGGCAATAAATATGGAGCTGAGCAAGCAGGAATCACGCAGCTCAGCAGGCAATAATCAAGAAGCTGAGCAGGCAGGAATCACGCAGCTTAGCAGGCAATAATCATGGAGCTGAGCAGACTGTCATGAAGTGGCTAAGCAGACTCTAATCACGTCACTCAGCCGGCTCCTAACCCGGTCTTGAGCAGGCACTAATCACGCAGCTGAGCAGGGACTAATCACACAGCTGATCAGGCACGAGTCACGCAGCTGAGCAGGGATTAAGCATGCAGCTGAGCAAGCGCTAATCCCTTGATTCAGCAGACCCTGATCACGTGACTGAGCAGGCCCTGATCACGTGGCTGAGCATGCACTGATCACGTGACTGAGCATGCACTGATCACGTGACTGAGAGGCACTGATCACGTGACTGAGAGGCACTGATCACGTGACTGAGCATGCACTGATCACGTGACTGAGAGGCACTGATCACGTGACTGAGAGGCGCTGATCACGTGACTGAGGGGCGCTGATCACGTGACTGAGAGGCGCTGATCACGTGGCTATCATGCACTGATCACGTGCTTCAGGAGGCAATAATCAAAGAGCTGAGCAGGCACTAATCACTTGGCTAAGAGGGCACTAATCACGGAGAGGAGCAGGAAATCGTCAAGGAGCTGAGCAAACTGTAATGAAGTGGTTAAGCAGACTCTAAACACGTGACGCAGCAGGCTCTACACCCGTGACTGAGCAGACACAATTTGGGCAGCTCAGCAGACACCAATGGTGCAGCTCAGCAGACACAAATGGTGCAGCTCAGCAGACACCAATCATGCAGCTCAGCAGGCAATACTCATGGAGCTGAGCAGGCAGGAATCACACAGCTCAGCAGGCAAAGATCAAGGAGCTGAGCAGACTGCCATTAAGTGGCTAAGCAGACTCTAAACACGTGACTCAGCAGGCTTGACACCCGTGACTGAGCAGACACGAATCTTGCAGCCCAGCAGACAATACTCCTGGAGCTGAGCAGGCAGGAATCACGCAGCTCAGCAGACAGTAATCAAGGAGCTGAGCAGGCACGAATCACGCAGCTCAGCAGGCAATAATCCTGGAGCTGAGCAAGCAGGAATCACGCAGCTCAGCAGGCAATAATCAAGAAGCAGAGCAGGCAGGAATCAGGCAGCTCAGCAGCCAATAATCAAGAAGCTAGCAGTCAGGAATCGCGCAGCTCAGCAGGCAATAATCATGGAGCTGAGCTGGCAGGAATCACGCAACTCAGCAGGCAATACTCACGGACCTGAGCAGGCAGGAATCACGCAACTTAGCAGGCAATAATAATTGGAGCTGAAGGCTGTAATGAACTGGATAAGCAGACTCTAATCACGTGATTCAGCCGGCTCCTCTCTGGGGACTGAGCAGGCACTTATTATGCAGCTCAGCAAGCAAAAATCATGGAGCTGAGCAAGCAGGAATCACGCAGCTCAGCAGGCAATAATCATGGAGCTGAGCAAACAGGAATCACGCAGCTCAGCATGCAATAATCAAGAAGCTGAGCAGGCAGGAATCACGCAGCTCAGCAGGCAATAAATATGGAGCTGAGCAAGCAGGAATCACGCAGCTCAGCAGGCAATAATCAAGAAGCTGAGCAGGCAGGAATCACGCAGCTTAGCAGGCAATAATCATGGAGCTGAGCAGACTGTCATGAAGTGGCTAAGCAGACTCTAATCACGTCACTCAGCCGGCTCCTAACCCGGTCTTGAGCAGGCACTAATCACGCAGCTGAGCAGGGACTAATCACACAGCTGATCAGGCACGAGTCACGCAGCTGAGCAGGGATTAAGCATGCAGCTGAGCAAGCGCTAATCCCTTGATTCAGCAGACCCTGATCACGTGACTGAGCAGGCCCTGATCACGTGGCTGAGCATGCACTGATCACGTGACTGAGCATGCACTGATCACGTGACTGAGAGGCACTGATCACGTGACTGAGAGGCACTGATCACGTGACTGAGCATGCACTGATCACGTGACTGAGAGGCACTGATCACGTGACTGAGAGGCGCTGATCACGTGACTGAGGGGCGCTGATCACGTGACTGAGAGGCGCTGATCACGTGGCTATCATGCACTGATCACGTGCTTCAGGAGGCAATAATCAAAGAGCTGAGCAGGCACTAATCACTTGGCTAAGAGGGCACTAATCACGGAGAGGAGCATCGTCAAGGAGCTGAGCAAACTGTAATGAAGTGGTTAAGCAGACTCTAAACACGTGACGCAGCAGGCTCTACACCCGTGACTGAGCAGACACAATTTGGGCAGCTCAGCAGACACCAATGGTGCAGCTCAGCAGACACAAATGGTGCAGCTCAGCAGACACCAATCATGCAGCTCAGCAGGCAATACTCATGGAGCTGAGCAGGCAGGAATCACACAGCTCAGCAGGCAAAGATCAAGGAGCTGAGCAGGCACGAATCTCGCAGCTCAGCTGGCAAAAATCAAGGAGCTGAGCAGACTGCCATTAAGTGGCTAAGCAGACTCTAAACACGTGACTCAGCAGGCTTGACACCCGTGACTGAGCAGACACGAATCTTGCAGCCCAGCAGACAATACTCCTGGAGCTGAGCAGGCAGGAATCACGCAGCTCAGCAGACAGTAATCAAGGAGCTGAGCAGGCACGAATCACGCAGCTCAGCAGGCAATAATCCTGGAGCTGAGCAAGCAGGAATCACGCAGCTCAGCAGGCAATAATCAAGAAGCAGAGCAGGCAGGAATCAGGCAGCTCAGCAGCCAATAATCAAGAAGCTAGCAGTCAGGAATCGCGCAGCTCAGCAGGCAATAATCATGGAGCTGAGCTGGCAGGAATCACGCAACTCAGCAGGCAATACTCACGGACCTGAGCAGGCAGGAATCACGCAACTTAGCAGGCAATAATAATTGGAGCTGAAGGCTGTAATGAACTGGATAAGCAGACTCTAATCACGTGATTCAGCCGGCTCCTCTCTGGGGACTGAGCAGGCACTTATTATGCAGCTCAGCAAGCAAAAATCATGGAGCTGAGCAAGCAGGAATCACGCAGCTCAGCAGGCAATAATCATGGAGCTGAGCAAACAGGAATCACGCAGCTCAGCATGCAATAATCAAGAAGCTGAGCAGGCAGGAATCACGCAGCTCAGCAGGCAATAAATATGGAGCTGAGCAAGCAGGAATCACGCAGCTCAGCAGGCAATAATCAAGAAGCTGAGCAGGCAGGAATCACGCAGCTTAGCAGGCAATAATCATGGAGCTGAGCAGACTGTCATGAAGTGGCTAAGCAGACTCTAATCACGTCACTCAGCCGGCTCCTAACCCGGTCTTGAGCAGGCACTAATCACGCAGCTGAGCAGGGACTAATCACACAGCTGATCAGGCACGAGTCACGCAGCTGAGCAGGGATTAAGCATGCAGCTGAGCAAGCGCTAATCCCTTGATTCAGCAGACCCTGATCACGTGACTGAGCAGGCCCTGATCACGTGGCTGAGCATGCACTGATCACGTGACTGAGCATGCACTGATCACGTGACTGAGAGGCACTGATCACGTGACTGAGAGGCACTGATCACGTGACTGAGCATGCACTGATCACGTGACTGAGAGGCACTGATCACGTGACTGAGAGGCGCTGATCACGTGACTGAGGGGCGCTGATCACGTGACTGAGAGGCGCTGATCACGTGGCTATCATGCACTGATCACGTGCTTCAGGAGGCAATAATCAAAGAGCTGAGCAGGCACTAATCACTTGGCTAAGAGGGCACTAATCACGGAGAGGAGCATCGTCAAGGAGCTGAGCAAACTGTAATGAAGTGGTTAAGCAGACTCTAAACACGTGACGCAGCAGGCTCTACACCCGTGACTGAGCAGACACAATTTGGGCAGCTCAGCAGACACCAATGGTGCAGCTCAGCAGACACAAATGGTGCAGCTCAGCAGACACCAATCATGCAGCTCAGCAGGCAATACTCATGGAGCTGAGCAGGCAGGAATCACACAGCTCAGCAGGCAAAGATCAAGGAGCTGAGCAGACTGCCATTAAGTGGCTAAGCAGACTCTAAACACGTGACTCAGCAGGCTTGACACCCGTGACTGAGCACACACGAATCTTGCAGCCCAGCAGACAATACTCCTGGAGCTGAGCAGGCAGGAATCACGCAGCTCAGCAGACAGTAATCAAGGAGCTGAGCAGGCACGAATCACGCAGCTCAGCAGGCAATAATCCTGGAGCTGAGCAAGCAGGAATCACGCAGCTCAGCAGGCAATAATCAAGAAGCAGAGCAGGCAGGAATCAGGCAGCTCAGCAGCCAATAATCAAGAAGCTAGCAGTCAGGAATCGCGCAGCTCAGCAGGCAATAATCATGGAGCTGAGCTGGCAGGAATCACGCAACTCAGCAGGCAATACTCACGGACCTGAGCAGGCAGGAATCACGCAACTTAGCAGGCAATAATAATTGGAGCTGAAGGCTGTAATGAACTGGATAAGCAGACTCTAATCACGTGATTCAGCCGGCTCCTCTCTGGGGACTGAGCAGGCACTTATTATGCAGCTCAGCAAGCAAAAATCATGGAGCTGAGCAAGCAGGAATCACGCAGCTCAGCAGGCAATAATCATGGAGCTGAGCAAACAGGAATCACGCAGCTCAGCATGCAATAATCATGAGCAAGGAATCACGCAGCTCAGCAGCAATAATCAAGGCTGAGCAGGCAAATCACGCAGCTCAGCAGGCAATAAATATGGAGCTGAGCAAGCAGGAATCACGCAGCTCAGCAGGCAATAATCAAGAAGCTGAGCAGGCAGGAATCACGCAGCTTAGCAGGCAATAATCATGGAGCTGAGCAGACTGTCATGAAGTGGCTAAGCAGACTCTAATCACGTCACTCAGCCGGCTCCTAACCCGGTCTTGAGCAGGCACTAATCACGCAGCTGAGCAGGGACTAATCACACAGCTGATCAGGCACGAGTCACGCAGCTGAGCAGGGATTAAGCATGCAGCTGAGCAAGCGCTAATCCCTTGATTCAGCAGACCCTGATCACGTGACTGAGCAGGCCCTGATCACGTGGCTGAGCATGCACTGATCACGTGACTGAGCATGCACTGATCACGTGACTGAGAGGCACTGATCACGTGACTGAGAGGCACTGATCACGTGACTGAGCATGACACTGATCACGTGACTGAGAGGCACTGATCACGTGACTGAGAGGCGCTGATCACGTGACTGAGGGGCGCTGATCACGTGACTGAGAGGCGCTGATCACGTGGCTATCATGCACTGATCACGTGCTTCAGGAGGCAATAATCAAAGAGCTGAGCAGGCACTAATCACTTGGCTAAGAGGGCACTAATCACGGAGAGGAAATCGTCAAGGAGCTGAGCAAACTGTAATGAAGTGGTTAAGCAGACTCTAAACACGTGACGCAGCAGGCTCTACACCCGTGACTGAGCAGACACAATTTGGGCAGCTCAGCAGACACCAATGGTGCAGCTCAGCAGACACAAATGGTGCAGCTCAGCAGACACCAATCATGCAGCTCAGCAGGCAATACTCATGGAGCTGAGCAGGCAGGAATCACACAGCTCAGCAGGCAAAGATCAAGGAGCTGAGCAGACTGCCATTAAGTGGCTAAGCAGACTCTAAACACGTGACTCAGCAGGCTTGACACCCGTGACTGAGCAGACACGAATCTTGCAGCCCAGCAGACAATACTCCTGGAGCTGAGCAGGCAGGAATCACGCAGCTCAGCAGACAGTAATCAAGGAGCTGAGCAGGCACGAATCACGCAGCTCAGCAGGCAATAATCCTGGAGCTGAGCAAGCAGGAATCACGCAGCTCAGCAGGCAATAATCAAGAAGCAGAGCAGAGCAGGCAGGAATCAAGGCAGCTCAGCAGCCAATAATCAAGAAGCTAGCAGTCAGGAATCGCGCAGCTCAGCAGGCAATAATCATGGAGCTGAGCTGGCAGGAATCACGCAAGCTCAGCAGGCAATAATCATGGAGCTGAGCAAACAGGAATCACGCAGCTCAGCATGCAATAATCAAGAAGCTGAGCAGGCAGGAATCACGCAGCTCAGCAGGCAATAAATATGGAGCTGAGCAAGCAGGAATCACGCAGCTCAGCAGGCAATAATCAAGAAGCTGAGCAGGCAGGAATCACGCAGCTTAGCAGGCAATAATCATGGAGCTGAGCAGACTGTAATGAAGTGGCTAAGCAGACTCTAATCACGTCACTCAGCCGGCTCCTAACCCGGTCTTGAGCAGGCACTAATCACGCAGCTGAGCAGGGACTAATCACACAGCTGATCAGGCACGAGTCACGCAGCTGAGCAGGGATTAAGCATGCAGCTGAGCAAGCGCTAATCCCTTGATTCAGCAGACCCTGATCACGTGACTGAGCAGGCCCTGATCACGTGGCTGAGCATGCACTGATCACGTGACTGAGCATGCACTGATCACGTGACTGAGAGGCACTGATCACGTGACTGAGAGGCACTGATCACGTGACTGAGCATGCACTGATCACGTGACTGAGAGGCACTGATCACGTGACTGAGAGGCGCTGATCACGTGACTGAGGGGCGCTGATCACGTGACTGAGAGGCGCTGATCACGTGGCTATCATGCACTGATCACGTGCTTCAGGAGGCAATAATCAAAGAGCTGAGCAGGCACTAATCACTTGGCTAAGAGGGCACTAATCACGGAGAGGAGCAGGAAATCGTCAAGGAGCTGAGCAAACTGTAATGAAGTGGTTAAGCAGACTCTAAACACGTGACGCAGCAGGCTCTACACCCGTGACTGAGCAGACACAATTTGGGCAGCTCAGCAGACACCAATGGTGCAGCTCAGCAGACACAAATGGTGCAGCTCAGCAGACACCAATCATGCAGCTCAGCAGGCAATACTCATGGAGCTGAGCAGGCAGGAATCACACAGCTCAGCAGGCAAAGATCAAGGAGCTGAGCAGGCACGAATCTCGCAGCTCAGCTGGCAAAAATCAAGGAGCTGAGCAGACTGCCATTAAGTGGCTAAGCAGACTCTAAACACGTGACTCAGCAGGCTTGACACCCGTGACTGAGCAGACACGAATCTTGCAGCCCAGCAGACAATACTCCTGGAGCTGAGCAGGCAGGAATCACGCAGCTCAGCAGACAGTAATCAAGGAGCTGAGCAGGCACGAATCACGCAGCTCAGCAGGCAATAATCCTGGAGCTGAGCAAGCAGGAATCACGCAGCTCAGCAGGCAATAATCAAGAAGCAGAGCAGGCAGGAATCAGGCAGCTCAGCAGCCAATAATCAAGAAGCTAGCAGTCAGGAATCGCGCAGCTCAGCAGGCAATAATCATGGAGCTGAGCTGGCAGGAATCACGCAACTCAGCAGGCAATACTCACGGACCTGAGCAGGCAGGAATCACGCAACTTAGCAGGCAATAATAATTGGAGCTGAAGGCTGTAATGAACTGGATAAGCAGACTCTAATCACGTGATTCAGCCGGCTCCTCTCTGGGGACTGAGCAGGCACTTATTATGCAGCTCAGCAAGCAAAAATCATGGAGCTGAGCAAGCAGGAATCACGCAGCTCAGCAGGCAATAATCATGGAGCTGAGCAAACAGGAATCACGCAGCTCAGCATGCAATAATCAAGAAGCTGAGCAGGCAGGAATCACGCAGCTCAGCAGGCAATAAATATGGAGCTGAGCAAGCAGGAATCACGCAGCTCAGCAGGCAATAATCAAGAAGCTGAGCAGGCAGGAATCACGCAGCTTAGCAGGCAATAATCATGGAGCTGAGCAGACTGTCATGAAGTGGCTAAGCAGACTCTAATCACGTCACTCAGCCGGCTCCTAACCCGGTCTTGAGCAGGCACTAATCACGCAGCTGAGCAGGGACTAATCACACAGCTGATCAGGCACGAGTCACGCAGCTGAGCAGGGATTAAGCATGCAGCTGAGCAAGCGCTAATCCCTTGATTCAGCAGACCCTGATCACGTGACTGAGCAGGCCCTGATCACGTGGCTGAGCATGCACTGATCACGTGACTGAGCATGCACTGATCACGTGACTGAGAGGCACTGATCACGTGACTGAGAGGCACTGATCACGTGACTGAGCATGCACTGATCACGTGACTGAGAGGCACTGATCACGTGACTGAGAGGCGCTGATCACGTGACTGAGGGGCGCTGATCACGTGACTGAGAGGCGCTGATCACGTGGCTATCATGCACTGATCACGTGCTTCAGGAGGCAATAATCAAAGAGCTGAGCAGGCACTAATCACTTGGCTAAGAGGGCACTAATCACGGAGAGGAAATCGTCAAGGAGCTGAGCAAACTGTAATGAAGTGGTTAAGCAGACTCTAAACACGTGACGCAGCAGGCTCTACACCCGTGACTGAGCAGACACAATTTGGGCAGCTCAGCAGACACCAATGGTGCAGCTCAGCAGACACAAATGGTGCAGCTCAGCAGACACCAATCATGCAGCTCAGCAGGCAATACTCATGGAGCTGAGCAGGCAGGAATCACACAGCTCAGCAGGCAAAGATCAAGGAGCTGAGCAGACTGCCATTAAGTGGCTAAGCAGACTCTAAACACGTGACTCAGCAGGCTTGACACCCGTGACTGAGCAGACACGAATCTTGCAGCCCAGCAGACAATACTCCTGGAGCTGAGCAGGCAGGAATCACGCAGCTCAGCAGACAGTAATCAAGGAGCTGAGCAGGCACGAATCACGCAGCTCAGCAGGCAATAATCCTGGAGCTGAGCAAGCAGGAATCACGCAGCTCAGCAGGCAATAATCAAGAAGCAGAGCAGGCAGGAATCAGGCAGCTCAGCAGCCAATAATCAAGAAGCTAGCAGTCAGGAATCGCGCAGCTCAGCAGGCAATAATCATGGAGCTGAGCTGGCAGGAATCACGCAACTCAGCAGGCAATACTCACGGACCTGAGCAGGCAGGAATCACGCAACTTAGCAGGCAATAATAATTGGAGCTGAAGGCTGTAATGAACTGGATAAGCAGACTCTAATCACGTGATTCAGCCGGCTCCTCTCTGGGGACTGAGCAGGCACTTATTATGCAGCTCAGCAAGCAAAAATCATGGAGCTGAGCAAGCAGGAATCACGCAGCTCAGCAGGCAATAATCATGGAGCTGAGCAAACAGGAATCACGCAGCTCAGCATGCAATAATCAAGAAGCTGAGCAGGCAGGAATCACGCAGCTCAGCAGGCAATAAATATGGAGCTGAGCAAGCAGGAATCACGCAGCTCAGCAGGCAATAATCAAGAAGCTGAGCAGGCAGGAATCACGCAGCTTAGCAGGCAATAATCATGGAGCTGAGCAGACTGTCATGAAGTGGCTAAGCAGACTCTAATCACGTCACTCAGCCGGCTCCTAACCCGGTCTTGAGCAGGCACTAATCACGCAGCTGAGCAGGGACTAATCACACAGCTGATCAGGCACGAGTCACGCAGCTGAGCAGGGATTAAGCATGCAGCTGAGCAAGCGCTAATCCCTTGATTCAGCAGACCCTGATCACGTGACTGAGCAGGCCCTGATCACGTGGCTGAGCATGCACTGATCACGTGACTGAGCATGCACTGATCACTGACTGAGAGGCACTGATCACGTGACTGAGCATGCACTGATCACGTGACTGAGAGGCGCTGATCACGTGACTGAGGGGCGCTGATCACGTGACTGAGAGGCGCTGATCACGTGGCTATCATGCACTGATCACGTGCTTCAGGAGGCAATAATCAAAGAGCTGAGCAGGCTAATCACTTGGCTAAGAGGGCACTAATCACGGAGAGGATCGTCAAGGAGCTGAGCAAACTGTAATGAAGTGGTTAAGCAGACTCTAAACACGTGACGCAGCAGGCTCTACACCCGTGACTGAGCAGACACAATTTGGGCAGCTCAGCAGACACCAATGGTGCAGCTCAGCAGACACAAATGGTGCAGCTCAGCAGACACCAATCATGCAGCTCAGCAGGCAATACTCATGGAGCTGAGCAGGCAGGAATCACACAGCTCAGCAGGCAAAGATCAAGGAGCTGAGCAGGCACGAATCTCGCAGCTCAGCTGGCAAAAATCAAGGAGCTGAGCAGACTGCCATTAAGTGGCTAAGCAGACTCTAAACACGTGACTCAGCAGGCTTGACACCCGTGACTGAGCAGACACGAATCTTGCAGCCCAGCAGACAATACTCCTGGAGCTGAGCAGGCAGGAATCACGCAGCTCAGCAGACAGTAATCAAGGAGCTGAGCAGGCACGAATCACGCAGCTCAGCAGGCAATAATCCTGGAGCTGAGCAAGCAGGAATCACGCAGCTCAGCAGGCAATAATCAAGAAGCAGAGCAGGCAGGAATCAGGCAGCTCAGCAGCCAATAATCAAGAAGCTAGCAGTCAGGAATCGCGCAGCTCAGCAGGCAATAATCATGGAGCTGAGCTGGCAGGAATCACGCAACTCAGCAGGCAATACTCACGGACCTGAGCAGGCAGGAATCACGCAACTTAGCAGGCAATAATAATTGGAGCTGAAGGCTGTAATGAACTGGATAAGCAGACTCTAATCACGTGATTCAGCCGGCTCCTCTCTGGGGACTGAGCAGGCACTTATTATGCAGCTCAGCAAGCAAAAATCATGGAGCTGAGCAAGCAGGAATCACGCAGCTCAGCAGGCAATAATCATGGAGCTGAGCAAACAGGAATCACGCAGCTCAGCATGCAATAATCAAGAAGCTGAGCAGGCAGGAATCACGCAGCTCAGCAGGCAATAAATATGGAGCTGAGCAAGCAGGAATCACGCAGCTCAGCAGGCAATAATCAAGAAGCTGAGCAGGCAGGAATCACGCAGCTTAGCAGGCAATAATCATGGAGCTGAGCAGACTGTCATGAAGTGGCTAAGCAGACTCTAATCACGTCACTCAGCCGGCTCCTAACCCGGTCTTGAGCAGGCACTAATCACGCAGCTGAGCAGGGACTAATCACACAGCTGATCAGGCACGAGTCACGCAGCTGAGCAGGGATTAAGCATGCAGCTGAGCAAGCGCTAATCCCTTGATTCAGCAGACCCTGATCACGTGACTGAGCAGGCCCTGATCACGTGGCTGAGCATGCACTGATCACGTGACTGAGCATGCACTGATCACGTGACTGAGAGGCACTGATCACGTGACTGAGAGGCACTGATCACGTGACTGAGCATGCACTGATCACGTGACTGAGAGGCACTGATCACGTGACTGAGAGGCGCTGATCACGTGACTGAGGGGCGCTGATCACGTGACTGAGAGGCGCTGATCACGTGGCTATCATGCACTGATCACGTGCTTCAGGAGGCAATAATCAAAGAGCTGAGCAGGCACTAATCACTTGGCTAAGAGGGCACTAATCACGGAGAGGAGCAGGAAATCGTCAAGGAGCTGAGCAAACTGTAATGAAGTGGTTAAGCAGACTCTAAACACGTGACGCAGCAGGCTCTACACCCGTGACTGAGCAGACACAATTTGGGCAGCTCAGCAGACACCAATGGTGCAGCTCAGCAGACACAAATGGTGCAGCTCAGCAGACACCAATCATGCAGCTCAGCAGGCAATACTCATGGAGCTGAGCAGGCAGGAATCACACAGCTCAGCAGGCAAAGATCAAGGAGCTGAGCAGGCACGAATCTCGCAGCTCAGCTGGCAAAAATCAAGGAGCTGAGCAGACTGCCATTAAGTGGCTAAGCAGACTCTAAACACGTGACTCAGCAGGCTTGACACCCGTGACTGAGCACACACGAATCTTGCAGCCCAGCAGACAATACTCCTGGAGCTGAGCAGGCAGGAATCACGCAGCTCAGCAGACAGTAATCAAGGAGCTGAGCAGGCACGAATCACGCAGCTCAGCAGGCAATAATCCTGGAGCTGAGCAAGCAGGAATCACGCAGCTCAGCAGGCAATAATCAAGAAGCAGAGCAGGCAGGAATCAGGCAGCTCAGCAGCCAATAATCAAGAAGCTAGCAGTCAGGAATCGCGCAGCTCAGCAGGCAATAATCATGGAGCTGAGCTGGCAGGAATCACGCAACTCAGCAGGCAATACTCACGGACCTGAGCAGGCAGGAATCACGCAACTTAGCAGGCAATAATAATTGGAGCTGAAGGCTGTAATGAACTGGATAAGCAGACTCTAATCACGTGATTCAGCCGGCTCCTCTCTGGGGACTGAGCAGGCACTTATTATGCAGCTCAGCAAGCAAAATCATGGAGCTGAGCAAGCAGGAATCACGCAGCTCAGCAGCAATGGAGCAGCATCACGCAGCTCAGCATGCAATAATCAAGAAGCTGAGCAGGCAGGAATCACGCAGCTCAGCAGGCAATAAATATGGAGCTGAGCAAGCAGGAATCACGCAGCTCAGCAGGCAATAATCAAGAAGCTGAGCAGGCAGGAATCACGCAGCTTAGCAGGCAATAATCATGGAGCTGAGCAGACTGTCATGAAGTGGCTAAGCAGACTCTAATCACGTCACTCAGCCGGCTCCTAACCCGGTCTTGAGCAGGCACTAATCACGCAGCTGAGCAGGGACTAATCACACAGCTGATCAGGCACGAGTCACGCAGCTGAGCAGGGATTAAGCATGCAGCTGAGCAAGCGCTAATCCCTTGATTCAGCAGACCCTGATCACGTGACTGAGCAGGCCCTGATCACGTGGCTGAGCATGCACTGATCACGTGACTGAGCATGCACTGATCACGTGACTGAGAGGCACTGATCACGTGACTGAGAGGCACTGATCACGTGACTGAGAGGCACTGATCACGTGACTGAGAGGCGCTGATCACGTGACTGAGGGGCGCTGATCACGTGACTGAGAGGCGCTGATCACGTGGCTATCATGCACTGATCACGTGCTTCAGGAGGCAATAATCAAAGAGCTGAGCAGGCACTAATCACTTGGCTAAGAGGGCACTAATCACGGAGAGGAGCAGGAAATCGTCAAGGAGCTGAGCAAACTGTAATGAAGTGGTTAAGCAGACTCTAAACACGTGACGCAGCAGGCTCTACACCCGTGACTGAGCAGACACAATTTGGGCAGCTCAGCAGACACCAATGGTGCAGCTCAGCAGACACAAATGGTGCAGCTCAGCAGACACCAATCATGCAGCTCAGCAGGCAATACTCATGGAGCTGAGCAGGCAGGAATCACACAGCTCAGCAGGCAAAGATCAAGGAGCTGAGCAGGCTGCAATTAAGTGGCTAAGCAGACTCTAAACACGTGACTCAGCAGGCTTGACACCCGTGACTGAGCAGACACGAATCTTGCAGCCCAGCAGACAATACTCCTGGAGCTGAGCAGGCAGGAATCACGCAGCTCAGCAGACAGTAATCAAGGAGCTGAGCAGGCGAATCACGCAGCTCAGCAGGCAATAATCCTGGAGCTGAGCAAGCAGGAATCACGCAGCTCAGCAGGCAATAATCAAGAAGCAGAGCAGCAGGAATCAGGCAGCTCAGCAGCCAATAATCAAGAAGCTAGCAGTCAGGAATCGCGCAGCTCAGCAGGCAATAATCATGGAGCTGAGCTGGCAGGAATCACGCAGCTCAGCAGGCAATAATCATGGAGCTGAGCAAACAGGAATCACGCAGCTCAGCATGCAATAATCATGAAGCTGAGCAGCAGGAATCACGCAGCTCAGCAGGCAATAATCATGGAGCTGAGCAGCAGGAATCACGCAGCTCAGCAGGCAATAAATCAAGAAGCTGAGCAGGCAGGAATCACGCAGCTTAGCAGGCAATAATCATGGAGCTGAGCAGACTGTAATGAAGTGGCTAAGCAGACTCTAATCACGTCACTCAGCCGGCTCCTAACCCGGTCTTGAGCAGGCACTAATCACGCAGCTGAGCAGGGACTAATCACACAGCTGATCAGGCACGAGTCACGCAGCTGAGCAGGGATTAAGCATGCAGCTGAGCAAGCGCTAATCCCTTGATTCAGCAGACCCTGATCACGTGACTGAGCAGGCCCTGATCACGTGGCTGAGCATGCACTGATCACGTGACTGAGCATGCACTGATCACGTGACTGAGAGGCACTGATCACGTGACTGAGAGGCACTGATCACGTGACTGAGCATGCACTGATCACGTGACTGAGGGGATCACGTGACTGAGAGGCGCTGATCACGTGACTGAGGGGCGCTGATCACGTGACTGAGAGGCGCTGATCACGTGGCTATCATGCACTGATCACGTGCTTCAGGAGGCAATAATCAAAGAGCTGAGCAGGCACTAATCACTTGGCTAAGAGGGCACTAATCACGGAGAGGAGCAGGAAATCGTCAAGGAGCTGAGCAAACTGTAATGAAGTGGTTAAGCAGACTCTAAACACGTGACGCAGCAGGCTCTACACCCGTGACTGAGCAGACACAATTTGGGCAGCTCAGCAGACACCAATGGTGCAGCTCAGCAGACACAAATGGTGCAGCTCAGCAGACACCAATCATGCAGCTCAGCAGGCAATACTCATGGAGCTGAGCAGGCAGGAATCACACAGCTCAGCAGGCAAAGATCAAGGAGCTGAGCAGGCACGAATCTCGCAGCTCAGCTGGCAAAAATCAAGGAGCTGAGCAGACTGCCATTAAGTGGCTAAGCAGACTCTAAACACGTGACTCAGCAGGCTTGACACCCGTGACTGAGCAGACACGAATCTTGCAGCCCAGCAGACAATACTCCTGGAGCTGAGCAGGCAGGAATCACGCAGCTCAGCAGACAGTAATCAAGGAGCTGAGCAGGCACGAATCACGCAGCTCAGCAGGCAATAATCCTGGAGCTGAGCAAGCAGGAATCACGCAGCTCAGCAGGCAATAATCAAGAAGCAGAGCAGGCAGGAATCAGGCAGCTCAGCAGCCAATAATCAAGAAGCTAGCAGTCAGGAATCGCGCAGCTCAGCAGGCAATAATCATGGAGCTGAGCTGGCAGGAATCACGCAACTCAGCAGGCAATACTCACGGACCTGAGCAGGCAGGAATCACGCAACTTAGCAGGCAATAATAATTGGAGCTGAAGGCTGTAATGAACTGGATAAGCAGACTCTAATCACGTGATTCAGCCGGCTCCTCTCTGGGGACTGAGCAGGCACTTATTATGCAGCTCAGCAAGCAAAAATCATGGAGCTGAGCAAGCAGGAATCACGCAGCTCAGCAGGCAATAATCATGGAGCTGAGCAAACAGGAATCACGCAGCTCAGCATGCAATAATCAAGAAGCTGAGCAGGCAGGAATCACGCAGCTCAGCAGGCAATAAATATGGAGCTGAGCAAGCAGGAATCACGCAGCTCAGCAGGCAATAATCAAGAAGCTGAGCAGGCAGGAATCACGCAGCTTAGCAGGCAATAATCATGGAGCTGAGCAGACTGTCATGAAGTGGCTAAGCAGACTCTAATCACGTCACTCAGCCGGCTCCTAACCCGGTCTTGAGCAGGCACTAATCACGCAGCTGAGCAGGGACTAATCACACAGCTGATCAGGCACGAGTCACGCAGCTGAGCAGGGATTAAGCATGCAGCTGAGCAAGCGCTAATCCCTTGATTCAGCAGACCCTGATCACGTGACTGAGCAGGCCCTGATCACGTGGCTGAGCATGCACTGATCACGTGACTGAGCATGCACTGATCACGTGACTGAGAGGCACTGATCACGTGACTGAGAGGCACTGATCACGTGACTGAGCATGCACTGATCACGTGACTGAGAGGCACTGATCACGTGACTGAGAGGCGCTGATCACGTGACTGAGGGGCGCTGATCACGTGACTGAGAGGCGCTGATCACGTGGCTATCATGCACTGATCACGTGCTTCAGGAGGCAATAATCAAAGAGCTGAGCAGGCACTAATCACTTGGCTAAGAGGGCACTAATCACGGAGAGGAGCAGGAAATCGTCAAGGAGCTGAGCAAACTGTAATGAAGTGGTTAAGCAGACTCTAAACACGTGACGCAGCAGGCTCTACACCCGTGACTGAGCAGACACAATTTGGGCAGCTCAGCAGACACCAATGGTGCAGCTCAGCAGACACAAATGGTGCAGCTCAGCAGACACCAATCATGCAGCTCAGCAGGCAATACTCATGGAGCTGAGCAGGCAGGAATCACACAGCTCAGCAGGCAAAGATCAAGGAGCTGAGCAGGCACTGCCATTCAAGTGAGCTAAGCTAGACTCTAAACACGTGACTCAGCAGGCTTGACACCCGTGACTGAGCAGACACGAATCTTGCAGCCCAGCAGACAATACTCCTGGAGCTGAGCAGGCAGGAATCACGCAGCTCAGCAGACAGTAATCAAGGAGCTGAGCAGGCACGAATCCCGCAGCTCAGCAGGCAATAATCCTGGAGCTGAGCAAGCAGGAATCACGCAGCTCAGCAGGCAATAATCAAGAAGCAGAGCAGGCAGGAATCAGGCAGCTCAGCAGCCAATAATCAAGAAGCTAGCAGTCAGGAATCGCGCAGCTCAGCAGGCAATAATCATGGAGCTGAGCTGGCAGGAATCACGCAACTCAGCAGGCAATACTCACGGACCTGAGCAGGCAGGAATCACGCAACTTAGCAGGCAATAATAATTGGAGCTGAAGGCTGTAATGAACTGGATAAGCAGACTCTAATCACGTGATTCAGCCGGCTCCTCTCTGGGGACTGAGCAGGCACTTATTATGCAGCTCAGCAAGCAAAAATCATGGAGCTGAGCAAGCAGGAATCACGCAGCTCAGCAGGCAATAATCATGGAGCTGAGCAAACAGGAATCACGCAGCTCAGCAGGCAATAATCATGGAGCTGAGCAAACAGGAATCACGCAGCTCAGCAGCAATAATCAAGAAGCTGAGCAGGCAGGAATCACGCAGCTCAGCAGGCAATAAATATGGAGCTGAGCAAGCAGGAATCACGCAGCTCAGCAGGCAATAATCAAGAAGCTGAGCAGGCAGGAATCACGCAGCTTAGCAGGCAATAATCATGGAGCTGAGCAGACTGTCATGAAGTGGCTAAGCAGACTCTAATCACGTCACTCAGCCGGCTCCTAACCCGGTCTTGAGCAGGCACTAATCACGCAGCTGAGCAGGGACTAATCACACAGCTGATCAGGCACGAGTCACGCAGCTGAGCAGGGATTAAGCATGCAGCTGAGCAAGCGCTAATCCCTTGATTCAGCAGACCCTGATCACGTGACTGAGCAGGCCCTGATCACGTGGCTGAGCATGCACTGATCACGTGACTGAGCATGCACTGATCACGTGACTGAGAGGCACTGATCACGTGACTGAGAGGCACTGATCACGTGACTGAGAGGCACTGATCACGTGACTGAGCATGCACTGATCACGTGACTGAGAGGCACTGATCACGTGACTGAGAGGCGCTGATCACGTGACTGAGGGGCGCTGATCACGTGACTGAGAGGCGCTGATCACGTGGCTATCATGCACTGATCACGTGCTTCAGGGCAATAATCAAAGAGCTGAGCAGGCACTAATCACTTGGCTAAGAGGGCACTAATCACGGAGAAAGCGGTCAAGGAGCTGAGCAAACTGTAATGAAGTGGTTAAGCAGACTCTAAACACGTGACGCAGCAGGCTCTACACCCGTGACTGAGCAGACACAATTTGGGCAGCTCAGCAGACACCAATGGTGCAGCTCAGCAGACACAAATGGTGCAGCTCAGCAGACACCAATCATGCAGCTCAGCAGGCAATACTCATGGAGCTGAGCAGGCAGGAATCACACAGCTCAGCAGGCAAAGATCAAGGAGCTGAGCAGACTGCCATTAAGTGGCTAAGCAGACTCTAAAACACGTGACTCAGCAGGCTTGACACCCGTGACTGAGCAGACACGAATCTTGCAGCCCAGCAGACAATACTCTGGAGCTGAGCAGGCAGGAATCACGCAGCTCAGCAGACAGTAATCAAGGAGCTGAGCAGGCACGAATCCACGCAGCTCAGCAGGCAATAATCCTGGGCTGAGCAAGCAGAATCACGCAGCTCAGCAGGCAATAATCAAGAAGCAGAGCAGGCAGGAATCAGGCAGCTCAGCAGCCAATAATCAAGAAGCTAGCAGTCAGGAATCGCGCAGCTCAGCAGGCAATAATCATGGAGCTGAGCTGGCAGGAATCACGCAACTCAGCAGGCAATACTCACGGACCTGAGCAGGCAGGAATCACGCAACTTAGCAGGCAATAATAATTGGAGCTGAAGGCTGTAATGAACTGGATAAGCAGACTCTAATCACGTGATTCAGCCTCCTCTCTGGGGACTGAGCAGGCACTTATTATGCAGCTCAGCAAGCAAAAATCATGGAGCTGAGCAAGCAGGAATCACGCAGCTCAGCAGGCAATAATCATGGAGCTGAGCAGGCAGGAATCACGCAGCTCAGCAGGCAATAAATATGGAGCTGAGCAAGCAGGAATCACGCAGCTCAGCAGGCAATAATCAAGAAGCTGAGCAGCAGGAATCACGCAGCTTAGCAGGCAATAATCATGGAGCTGAGCAGACTGTCATGAAGTGGCTAAGCAGACTCTAATCACGTCACTCAGCCGGCTCCTAACCCGGTCTTGAGCAGGCACTAATCACGCAGCTGAGCAGGGACTAATCACACAGCTGATCAGGCACGAGTCACGCAGCTGAGCAGGGATTAAGCATGCAGCTGAGCAAGCGCTAATCCCTTGATTCAGCAGACCCTGATCACGTGACTGAGCAGGCCCTGATCACGTGGCTGAGCATGCACTGATCACGTGACTGAGCATGCACTGATCACGTGACTGAGAGGCACTGATCACGTGACTGAGAGGCACTGATCACGTGACTGAGCATGCACTGATCACGTGACTGGAGAGGCGCTGATCACGTGACTGAGAGGCGCTGATCACGTGACTGAGGGCGCTGATCACGTGACTGAGAGGCGCTGATCACGTGGCTATCATGCACTGATCACGTGCTTCAGGAGGCAATAATCAAAGAGCTGAGCAGGCACTAATCACTTGCTAAGAGGGCACTAATCACGGAGAGAGCAGGAAATCGTCAAGGAGCTGAGCAATGTAATGAAGTGGTTAAGCAGACTCTAAACACGTGACGCAGCAGGCTCTACACCCGTGACTGAGCAGACACAATTTGGGCAGCTCAGCAGACACCAATGGTGCAGCTCAGCAGACACAAATGGTGCAGCTCAGCAGAACCCAATCATGCAGCTCAGCAGGCAATACTCATGGAGCTGAGCAGGCAGGAATCACACAGCTCAGCAGGCAAAGATCAAGGAGCTGAGCAGGCACGAATCTCGCAGCTCAGCTGGCAAAAATCAAGGAGCTGAGCAGACTGCCATTAAGTGGCTAAGCAGACTCTAAACACGTGACTCAGCAGGCTTGACACCTGACTGAGCAGACACGAATCTTGCAGCCCAGCAGACAATACTCCTGGAGCTGAGCAGGCAGGAATCACGCAGCTCAGCAGACAGTAATC